>NW_017218879.1:0-11676 GCF_001704415.2 Capra hircus | reverse complement strand
GTGACTCCCCTGGGGAGACTCCAGAAGTACCCCAGGATCCATGTCAGCACTGGAGAGGAATCCTCAGGGTTCCGGCACCGGCTCCAAACAAGGTCTTAGGGCCTGGCATCGAAGGGAGAGGAATCCCGAGAGGCCCCGCGAGCAACTTGCATGGGGACTGGCCTTTCCTGAGGCACCAGAGCGGGTCCCTGAGGTCCCCGTCGTTAGTCGAGAGCCACCTGCCACAACTCGAGAAAATCCAGGAGGTTCTCCCTTCCAGGCGAGATAAGGACCATTTCCGCTGAGGTGTCTCAAGGCTAATCACACCTAAACCTCTGGAACTTACAAAGGGTCCTTCACACCCTTGCTGCAACTCAAAGAAGATCCCCAACATACCCGTCTCCACTCGAGAGGAAGCACGAGAGTCCCGCCCAATTCAGAGGAGCCCCGTTTCCGCCCTCTAGCTCGAGAGGAGGGATCCTTTTCCATCAGTGATCAAAGAGTTCCCAGTGTTTCCGGTGCATCTCAAGAGGAGGCGATCTCCACAGGAAAGGCGAGAGGAACTCCAGGGACGTGCCACCATTCCCTAAGTCCCCCAGATGTCCAGTCCATTCCAGGGACACCTGTTTTCCCTGCACTGCCTCTACTTTCAAGCGAGGATCGACTCACCACTGTGGCACGTGGGACAGCCCTGTGGGAAAGCCTCGTGGGAAAGCCTCGAGAGAAAGCCTCGTGGAAAGCCTCGAGGGAAGCCACAGTTGCTTTGATTCACGCGAACGGAAGTGTGACACTGCTGCCTACATCTCGGAAGGAAAGCGCACGTGCATGCCCCACTCGATACGAGGACTGACTACCTGGAGAGACTCCAGAAGTACCCAAGATCCACATCAGCACTGGCGAGGAATCCTCACGTTCCGGCACCGACTCCAAACAAGGTTTTAGGCCCCTGCATCGACGGGAGAAGAATCCGAGAGGCCCCGAGCAACTAGCATGGGTACTGGCCTTTCCTGAGGCCATCAGAGCGGGTCCCTGAGGTCCCCGTCATAAGTCGAGAGCAACTGCCGCAACTCGATAAATCCAGGAGGTTCTCCCTCCAGGCGAGATGAGGCCGTTTCCTCTGAGGCGTCCCAGGCTAATCACACCTAACCTCTGGAACTTCGAAAACGTCCTTCACATCCTTGCTGCAACTCAAGAAGTTCCCGACATACCCGTCTCCACTCGAGAGGAAGCACGAGAGTCCGCCCACATCCAGAGGAGCCCCGTTTCCGCCTCATAGCACGAGAGAGGGATCCTTCCCTGCATGGTCGGAAAGATTCCCGGCGTTCCCGTCGCATCTCAAGAGGGTAGGCTTTCCACAGGAAAGGCGTCAGGAACTCCAGGGTCCTTCCACCATTCCCAGAGTCGCCAGATGTCTCAGGCCATTCCAGGGAAGCCTGTTTCCCTGCACTGCCTCAATTTCAAGCCGAGGATCGACTCACACACCATGGTGGCACGTGGGATAGCGCTGTGGTAAAGCCTCGTGGGAAGCCTGGTGGGAAAGCTCTGGGAAAGCCTCGAGGGAAAGCCACTGATCCCTTGATTCACGCGAAGGGAAGCATGACACTGCTGCTACAGCTCGGGAGGATAAGCGCTCGTGCATGCCCCACTCGAGACGAGGACTGACTCCCCTGGGGAGACTCCAGAAGTACCCAATATCCATGTCAGCACTGGAGAGGAATCCTCAGGTTCCGGCACCGACTCCAAACAAGGTCTTAGGCCGGCATCGACGGTAGTGGAATCCCGAGATGCCCCGAGCAACTCGCATGGGGACTGGCCTTTCCTGAGGCCACCAGAGCGGGTCCTGAGGTCCCCGTCGTAAGTCCGAGAGCACCTGCCGCAACTCCGAGAAATCCAGGAGGTTCTCCCCTCCAGGCGAGATGAGGCCCATTTCCCGCTGAGGCGTCTCGAGGCTAATCACACGTAACCTCTGGAACTTCCAAAGGGTCCTTCACACCCTTGCTGCAACTCAAGAAGTTCCCCGACATACCCGTCTCCACTCGAGAGGAAGCACGAGTGTCCCACCCACATCCAGCAGGAGCCCTGTTTCCGCCTCCATAGCTCGAGAGCATTGATCCTTCCCTGCATGGTCGGAAAAGAATTCACCGGCGTTTCCAACGCATCTTAAGTGGAGGCGCTCTCCACAGGAAAATAGAGAGGACTCCAGGGTCGTGCCACCATTCCCAGAGTCCCCCAGATGTCTCAGTCCATTCCAGGGAAACCTTTATTCCTGCACTGCCTCGACTTTCAAACCGAGGATCGACTCACACCACAGTGGCACGTGGGACAGCCCTGTGGGAAAGCCTCGTGGGAAAGCCCTCGTAGGGAAAGCCTCGAGGAAGCCAGATCCCTTGATCCATGCGAAGGGAAGCGTGACACTGCTGCTACAGATCGGGAGGAAAGCGCACGTGCATGCCCCCAGTGGAGTAGCGGACTGACTGCCCTGAGAGACTCCAGAAGTACACCAAGATCCATGTCAGCACTGCAGAGGAATCCTCAGGTTCCAGCACCGACTCCACACAAGATCTTAGGCACCGGCATCGAAGGGAGAGGAATCCCGAGAGGCCCCCGAGCAACTCGCATGGGGACTGGCCTTTCCTGAGGCCTCCAGAGCGGGTCCCTGAGGTCCCCGTCGTAAGTTGAGAGCACCTGCCGCAACTCGAGAAAATCCAGGAGGTTCTCCCTCCAGGCGAGATGAGGCCATTTCCGCTGAGGCGTCTCCAGGCTATTTACACCTAACCTCTGGAACTTCCAAAGGGTCCATCACACCGTTGCTGCAACTCAAGAAGTTCCCCGACATTCCCGTCTCCACTCGAGAGGAAGCACGAGAGTCCCGCCCACATCCAGAGGAGCCCCGTTTACGCCTCCTAGCTCGAGAGGAGGGATCCTTTCCCTGCGTGGTCGGGAAAGAATTCCCGGCGTTCCGTCGCATCTCAAGAGGAGGCGCTCTCCACAGTAAAGGCGAGAGGAATTCCAGGGTCGTGCCACCATTCCCAGAGTCCCCCATATGTCTCCGTCCATTCCAGGGAAAACCTGTTTTTCCTGCACTGCCTCGACTTTCAAGACGAGGATCGACTCACACCTTGGTGGCACGTGGGACAGCCCTTTGGGAAAGCCTCGTGGGAAAGCCTCGTGGGAAAGCCTCGAGGGAAAGCCACAGATCCCTTGATCCACCTGAATTGAAGCTCGACACTGCTCCTACAGCTCGGGAGGAAAGCGCACGTGCATTGCCCCCACTCGAGACGAGGACTGACTCCCCTGGGGAGACTCCAGAAGTCCCCAAGATCCATGTCAGCACTTGCAGAGGAATCCTCAGGTTCCGGCACTGACTCCACACAAGGTCTTAGGCCCCGCATCGAAGGGAGAGGAATCCCGAGAGGCCCCCGGGCAACTCGCATGGGGAATGGCCTTTCCTGAGGCCACCAGAGCGGGTCCCTGAGGTCCCCGTCGTAAGTCGAGAGCACCTGCCGCAACTCGAGGAAATCCAGGAGGTTCTCCCCTGCAGGCGAGATGAGGCCCATTTCCGCTGAGGTCTCTCTAGACTAATCACACCAAACCTCTGGAACTTCCAAAGGGTCTTTCACAACCTTGCTGCAACTCAACAAGTTCCCCAAGATGCCCATCTCCACTCGAGAGGAAGCACGAGAGTCCCGCCCACATCCAGAGGAGCCCCGTTTCCGCCTCCTAGCTCGAGAGGAGGGATCCTTTCCCTGCGTGTTCGGCAAAGAATTCCCGGCGTTCCCGTCGCATCTCAAGAGGAGGCGCTCTCCACAGGAAAGGCGAGAGGAACTCCAGGGTCGTGCCACCATTCCCAGAGTCCCACAGATGTCTCAGTCCTTTCCAGGGAAACCTGTTTTCCCTGCACAGCCTCGACTTTCATGCTGAAGATCGACTCACACCACGGTGGCACGTGGGACAGCCTGTGGTAAAGCCTCGAGGGAAAGCCACAGATCCCTTGATCCAAGCGAAGGGAAGCGTTACACTGGTGCTACAGCTCGGGAGGAATGCTCACGTGCATGCCCCCACTCGAGACGAGGACTGACTCCACTGGGGAGACTCCAGAAGTACCCAAGATCCATGTCAGCACTGGAGAAGGAATCCTCAGGTTCCGGCACCACTTCACACAAGATCTTAGGCCCCTGCACCGACGGGAGAGGAATCCTGAGAGGCCCGCGAGCTACTCGCATGGGGACTGGCCTTTCCTGAGGCCAAACAGATCGGGTCCCTGAGGTCCCGGTCGTAAGTCGTGAGCAACTGCCAGCAACTCGAGAAAATCCAGGAGGTTCCCCGCTCCAGGATAGATGAGGCCCATTTCCGCTGAGGCGTCTCCGAGGCTAATCACACCTAACCTCTGGAACTTACCAAAGGGTCCTCCACAACCTTGCTGCAACTCAAGAAGTTCCCCGACATACCCGTCTCCACTCGAGAGGAAGCACGAGAGTCCCGCCCACAATCCAGAGGAGCCCCGTTTCCGCCTCCTAGCTCGAGAGGAGGGATCCTTTCCCTGCGTGGTCGGGAAATAATTCCCCGCATTCCCGTCGCATCTCAAGAGGAGGCGCTCTCCACAGGAAAGGCGAGAGGAACTTCAGGGTCGTGCACCATTCCCAGAGTCCCCCAGATGTCTCAGTCCATTCCAGGGAAACCTGTTTTCCCTCCACTGCCTCGACTTTCAAGCCGAGGATCGACTCACACCACAGTGGCACGTGGCACAGCCCTGTGGGAAAGACTAGTGGGAAAGACTCCTGGGAAAGCCTCGAGGGAAAGCCCCTGATCGCTTGATCCACGCGAAGGGAAGCGTGACACTGCTGCTACAGCTCGGGTAGAAAGCGGCACGTGCATGCCCCCGCTCGAGACGAGGACTGACTCCACTGGGGAGACTCCAGAGGTACCCGAAATCCATGTCAGCACTGGAGAGGAATGCTCAGGTTCCAGCACCGACTCCACACAAGATCTTATGCCCAGGCATAGACGGGAGAGGAATCCCGAGAGGAACCCGAGCAACTCACATGGGTTTGACCTTTCCTGAGGCCACCAGGGCGGGTCCCTGAGGTCCCCGTCGTAAGTCGAGAGCACCTGCTGCAACTCGAGAAAATCCAGGAGGTTCTCCCCTCCAGGCGAGATGAGGCCCATTTCCGCTGAGGCGTCTCGAGGCTAATCACACCTAACCTCTGGAACTTCCAAAGGGTCCTTCACAACCTTGCTGCAACTCAAGAAGTTCCCCGACATACCCGTCTCCACTCGAGAGGAAGCACGAGAGCCCCACCCACGTCCACAGTAGCCCCATGTCCGCCTCCTAGCTCGAGGAGGGATCCTTTCCCTGCGTTGTCGGGAAAGAATTCCCGGTGTTCCCGTCGCATCTCAAGAGGAGGCGCTCTCCAAAGGAAAGGCGAGAGGAACTCCAGGGTAGTGCTACCATTCCCAGAGTCAACCAGATGTCTCCGTCCATTCCAGGGAAACCTGTTTTCCCTGCACTGCCTCGACTTTCAAGCCGAGGATCGACTCACACCACGGTGCACTTGGGACAGCCTTGTGGGAAAGCCTCGTGGGAAAGCCTCGTGGGAAAGCCTCGAGGGAAAGCCACAGATCCCTTCATACACCCGAAGGGAAGCGTGACACTGCTCCTACAGCTCGGGAGGAAAGAGCACGTGCATTCCCCCACTCGAGACGAGGACTGACTCCCCTGGGGAGACTCCAGAAGTACCCCAAGATCCATGTCAGCACTGGAGAGGAATCCTCAGGTTCCGGCACTGACTCCACACAAGGTCTTAGGCCCCGGCATCGACGGGAGAGGAATCCCGAGAGTCCCCCCGAGCAACTCGCATGGGGACCGGCCTTTTCTGTGGCCACCAGAGCGGGTCCCTGAGGTCCCCGTCCTAAGTGGAGAGCACCTGCTGCAACTCGAGAAAATCCAGGAGGTTCTCCCCTCCAGGCGAGATGAGGCCCATTTCCGCTGAGGCGTCTCCAGGCTATTTACACCTAACCTCTGGAACTTCCAAAGGGTCCATCACACCGTTGCTGCAACTCAAGAAGTTCCCCGACATTCCCGTCTCCACTCGAGAGGAAGCACGAGAGTCCCGCCCACATCCAGAGGAGCCCCGTTTACGCCTCCTAGCTCGAGAGGAGGGATCCTTTCCCTGCATGGTCGGGAAAGAATTCCCGGCGTTCCCGTCGCATCTCAAGAGGAGGCGCTCTCCACAGTAAAGGCGAGAGGAATTCCAGGGTCGTGCCACCATTCCCAGAGTCCCCCATATGTCTCCGTCCATTCCAGGGAAAACTGTTTTTCCTGCACTGCCTCGACTTTCAAGACGAGGATCGACTCACACCTTGGTGGCACGTGGGACAGCCCTTTGGGAAAGCCTCGTGGGAAAGCCTCGTGGGGAAAGCCTCGAGGGAAAGCACAGATCCCTTGATCCACCTGAATTGAAGCTCGACACTGCTCCTACAGCTCGGGAGGAAAGCGCACGTGCATGCCCCCCACTCGAGACGAGGACTGACTCCCCTGGGGAGACTCCAGAAGTCCCCAAGATCCATGTCAGCACTGGAGAGGAATCCTCAGGTTCCGGCACTGACTCCACACAAGGTCTTAGGCCCCGGCATCGAAGGGAGAGGAATCCCGAGAGGCCCCCGGGCAACTCGCATGGGGAATGGCCTTTCCTGAGGCCACCAGAGCGGGTCCCTGAGGTCCCCCGTCGTAAGTCGAGAGCACCTGCCGCAACTCGAGGAAATCCAGGAGGTTCTCCCCTGCAGGCGAGATGAGGCCCATTTCCGCTGAGGTCTCTCTAGACTAATCACACCAAACCTCTGGAACTTCCAAAGGGTCTTTCACAACCTTGCTGCAACTCAACAAGTTCCCCAAGATGCCCATCTCCACTCGAGAGGAACGCACTAGAGTCCCCCCACATCCAGAGGAGCCCCGTTTCCGCCTCCTAGCTCGAGAGGAGGGATCCTTTCCCTGCGTGTTCGGCAAAGAATTCCGGCGTTCCGTCGCATCTCAAGAGAGGCGCTCTCCACAGGAAAGGCAGAGGAACTCCAGGGTCGTGCCACCATTCCCAGAGTCCCACAGATGTCTCAGTCCTTTCCAGGGAAACCTGTTTCCCTGCACAGCCTCGACTTTCATGCTGAAGATCGACTCACACCACGGTGGCACGTGGACAGCCCTGTGTAAAGCCTCGAGGGAAAGCCACAGATCCCTTGATCCAAGCGAAGGGAAGCGTTACACTGGTGCTACAGCTCGGGAGGAATGCTCACGTGCATGCCCCCACTCGAGACGAGGACTGACTCCACTGGGGAGACTCCAGAAGTACCAAGATCCATGTCAGCACTGGAGAGGAATCCTCAGGTTCCGGCACCCACTTCACACAAGATCTTAGCCCCTGCACCGACGGAGAGGAATCCTGAGAGCCGCGAGCTACTCGCATGGGACTGGCCTTTCCTGAGGCCAACAGATCGGTCCCTGAGGTCCGTCGTAAGTGTGAGCACTGCCGCAACTCGAGAAAATCAGGAGGTTCCCGCTCCAGGCTAGATGAGGCCCATTTCCGCTGAGGCGTCTCGAGGCTAATCACACTAACCTCTGGAACTTACAAAGGGTCCTCCACAACCTTGCTGCAACTCAAGAAGTTCCCCGACATACCCGTCTCCACTCGAGAGGAAGCACGAGAGTCCCGCCCACAATCAGAGGAGCCCCGTTTCCGCTCCTAGCTCGAGAGGAGGATCCTTTCCCTGCGTGTCGGAAATAATTCCCCGCATTCCCGTCGCATCTCAAGAGGAGGCGCTCTCCACAGGAAAGGCGAGAGGAACTTCAGGTCGTGCCACATTCCAGAGTCCCCCAGATGTCTCAGTCCATTCCAGGGAAACCTGTTTTCCTCCACTGCCTCGACTTTCAAGCGAGGATCGACTCACACCACAGTGCACGTGGCACAGCCCTGTGGAAAGACTAGTGGGAAAGACTCCTGGAAAGCCTCGAGGGAAAGCCCCTGATCGCTTGATCCACGCGAAGGGAAGCGTGACACTGCTGCTACAGCTCGGGGTAGAAAGCGCACGTGCATGCCCCGCTCGAGACGAGGACTGACTCCACTGGGGAGACTCCAGAGGTACCCGAAAATCCATGTCAGCACTGGAGAGGAATGCTCAGGTTCCAGCACCGACTCCACACAAGATCTTATGCCCAGGCATAGACGGGAGAGGAATCCCGAGAGGAACCCGAGCAACTCACATGGGGTTTGACCTTTCCTGAGGCCACCAGGGCGGGTCCCTGAGGTCCCCGTCGTAAGTCGAGAGCACCTGCTGCAACTCGAGAAAATCCAGGAGGTTCTCCCCTCCAGGCGAGATGAGGCCCATTTCCGCTGAGGCGTCTCGAGGCTAATCACACCTAACCTCTGGAACTTCCAAAGGGTCCTTCACACCCTTGCTGCAACTTAACAATTTCCTCGACATACCCGTCTCCACTTGAGAGGAAGCACGAGAGTCCCGGCCACATCCAGAGGAGCCCCGTTTCCGCCTCCTAGATCGAGAGGAGGGATCCTTTCCCTGCGTGGTCGGGAAAGAATTCCGGCGTTCCCGTCGCATCTCAAGAGGAGGCGCTCTCCACAGGAAAGGCGAGAGGAACTCCAGGGTCGTGCCATCATTCCCAGAGACAACCAGATATCTCAGTCCATTCCAGGGAAACCTGTTTTCCCTGCACTGCCTCGACTTTCAAGACGAGGTTCGACTCACACCACGGTGGCACGTGGGACAGCCCTGTGGGAAAGCCTCGTTGGAAAGCCTCGTGGGAAAGCCTCGAGGGAAAGCCCCTGATCCTTGATCCACGAGAAGGGAAGTGCGACACTGCTTCTTCAGCTCGGGAGGAAAGCGCACGTGCATGCCTCCACTCTAGCGAGAGACTGACTCCCCTGGGGAGACTCCAGAAGTACCACAAGATCCATGACTGCATTGGAGTAGAATCCTCAGGTTCGGCGACCGACTCCACACAAGGTCTTAGGCACACCATCGACGGCAGAGGAATCCCGAGTGGCCCCCAGCAACTCTCATGGGGTCTGGCCTATCCTGATGCTACCAGAGCGGGTCCCTGAGGCCGGGTCATAAGTCGAGAGCACCTGCCGCGCAACTCGAGAAAATCCAGGAGGTTCTCCCCGCCAGGCGAGATGAGGCCCATTTCCACTGAGGGGTCTCAAGGCTAATCACACGTAACCTCTGGAACTGTCAAAGGTCCTTCACAACCTCGGTGCAACTCAAGAAGTTCCACGAAAAACGTCTCCCACTCGAGAGGAAGCACGAGAGTCCCGCCCATCCACAGGAGCCCCGTTTCCGCCTCCTAGATCGAGAGGAGGGATCCTTTCCCTGCGTGTTCGGGAAGGAATTCCCGGAATTCCCGTCGCACCTCAAGAGGAGGCGCTCTCCACAGGAGAGGCGAGAGGAACTCCAGGGTCGTGTCACCATTCCCAGATTCCCCCAGATGTCTCAGTCCATTCCAGGGAAAACTGGTTTCGCTGCACTGCCTCGACTTTCAAGCCGAATCGAGTCACACCCACGGTGGCACGTGGGACAGCCCTGTGGGAAAGCCTCGTGGGAAAACCTCGTGGGAAAGCCTCCTTGGAAAGCCATAGATCCCTTGAACCACGCGAAGGGAAGCGTGACACTGCCTGCTGCAACTAGGGGGAGGAAAGCGCACGTGCATGCCCCAACTAGAGACGAGGACTGACTCCCCTGGGGAGACTCCAGAAAGTACCCCAAGATCCATGTCAGCACTGGAGAGGAATGCTCAGGTTTCGGCACCGACTCCACACAAGATCTTAGGCCCCGGCATCGAAGGGAGAGGAATCCTGAGAGGACCCCGAGCAACTCGCATGAGGACTTGCCTTTCCTGAGGCCACCAGAGCGGGTCCCTGAGGTCCCCGTCACAAGTCGCGGAGCACCTGCGGCAACTCGAGAAAATCCAGGAGGTTCTCCCCTCCAGGCAAGATGAGGCCCTTTTCCGCAGAGGCGTCTCGAGGCTAATCACATCTAATATCTGAAACTTACAAAGGGTCCTTCACACCATATCTGCAACTCAAGAAGTTCCCCCGACATACCCGTCTCCACTCGAGAGGAAGCATGAGAGTCTCGCCCACATCCAGAGGAGCCCCGTTTCCGCCTCCTAGCTTGAGAGGAGGGGATCCTCTCCCTGCGTGGTCGGGAAAGAATTCCCGGCGTTCCCTTCGCATCTCAAGAGGAGGCGCTCTCCACCGGAAAGGCGAGAGGAAATCCAGGGTCGTGCCACATTCCCAGAGTACCCAGATGACTCGGTCCATTCCAGGGAAAACTGTCTTCCCTGCAGTGTCTCGACTTTCAATCCGAGGATCGACTCACACCACGGTGGCACGTGGACAGCCCTGTGGGAAAGCCCTCGGGGAAAGCCTCGCGGGGAAAGCCTCCTTGGAAAGCCCCTGATCCCTTGATCCAGGCGAAGGAAGCGCGACACTGCTGCTACAGCTCGGGAGGAAAGCGCACATGCATGCCCCCACTCGAGACGAGACTGACTCCCCTGGGGAGACTCCAGAAGTACCCCAAGATCCATGTCAGAACTGGAGAGGAATCCTCAGGTTACAGCACTGACTCCACAGAAGGTCTTAGGCCCCAGCATCGACGGGAGAGGAACCCCGAGAGGCCCCGAGAAACTCGCATGGAGACTGGTCTTTCCTGAGGCCACCAGAGCGGGTCCCAGGGTTCCCGTGGTAAGGCGAGAGCACCTGCCGCAACTCGAGAAAATCCAGGAGGTTCTCTCCTCCAGGCGAGATGAGGCCCATTTCCGCTGAGGCGTGTCGAGGCTATTCACACCTAATCTCTGGAACTTCCAAAGGGTCCTTCACACCCTAGCTGCAACTCAAGAAGTTCCCCGACATACCCGTCTCCACTCGAGAGGAAGCACGAGAGTCCGCCCACATCCACAGGAGCACCGTTTCCGCCTCCTAGCTTGAGAGGAGGGATCCGTTCCCTGCGTGTCGGGAAAGAATTCCCGGTGTTCCCGTCGCATCTCAAGAGGAGCGCTCTCCACAGGAAAGGCGAGAGGAACTCCAAGGTCATGCCACATTCCCAGAGTCCCCCAGATGTCTCAGTCCATTCCAGGGAACCTGTTTTCCCTGCACTGCCTCGACTTTCAAGCCGAGGATCGACTTACAACACGGTGGCACGTGGGACAGCCCTTGGGAAAGCCTCGTGGGAAAGCCTCGAGGGAAAGCCACAGATCCCTTGATCCACGCGAAGGGAAGCGTGACACTGCTGCTACAGCTCGGGAGGAAAGCGCACGTGCATGCCCCACTCGAGACGAGGACTGACTCCCCTGGAAGACTCCAGAATTACCCCAAGATCCATGTCAGCACTGGAGAGGAATCGTCAGTTTCCGGCACCGACTTCACGCAAGGTCTTAGGCCCCAGCATCAACGGGAGAGGAATCCTGAGAGGCCCCTAGCAACTCGCATTGGGACTGGCCTTTCCCGAGGCCACCAGACGCGGTCCCTGAGGTCCCCGTCGTAAGTCGAGAGCACCTGCCGCATCTCGAGAAAATCCAGGAGGTTCTCCCTTCCAGGCGAGATGAGGCCAATTTCCGCTAAGGCGTCTCGAGGCTAATCACACCTAACCTATGGAACTTCCAAAGGGTCCTTCACACCCTTGCTGCAATTCAAGAAG
>NW_017218878.1:0-11677 GCF_001704415.2 Capra hircus | reverse complement strand
TGGCAGAATAGACATTGCTGTAGACTGCACAATTTTATAAAAATCTTCCTACCAGTGTCTATAATTTGAGTCATTTTAACTGATGGTCAGGGAAAGAGTTGCTAGAAAGCTGGGAGGAACCAAGGGGTCATCTTGAATTTCTCATAGCCCCAACTATTTATTTCATTTAAAGCTATTGTTTACCCACTTACTTTCTCTAGTTGGAAGCTGCTGGCTACTGCTGCTGCTGCTAAGTCGCTTCAGTCGTGTCCGATTCTGTGCAACCCCATAGACGGGGGCCTACTGTCTCTGGATTCTCCAGGCAAGAACAATGGAGTGGGTTGCCATTTCCTTCTCCAATGCATGAAAGTGAAAAGCGAAAAGTGAAGTCGCTCAGTCGTGCCCTGACTCTTAGCGACCCCATGGACTGCAGCCTACCAGGCTCCTCCATCCATGGGATTTTCCAGGCAATAGTACTGGAGTGGGGTCTGACTGGTGCCATATTAAATAGACATCAGGATGGCAAAAAGTCTGGCAATGAAAGGTCAGTTTTTTGGCAGAAGCAAAATGGACTTTATCTACACATGCCACAGTGTTCACAGATTCTTTTGTTGTTGCTGCCTGTACATAAAAGTCAGCTTCAGTGTTTCTCTGATACTTGGGTTTAGTCTTTTAGTGTGAGCTTCAAATTTTGATGACAGACAACATTCTACTACAAGACATATAAGACTTCCAAAAGTTTATAATAATTCCTGAAACACTTATAATACACACCTATACAAGTCTGAAAGTGTGAGTTGCTCAGTTGTGTCTGACCCTTTGCCGACCCCTTGCCCTGTACCCACCAGGCTTCTCTGTCATGGAATTCTCCAGGTAAGAATACTGGAGTAGGTAGCCATTCCCTTCTCAGGGGATGTTCCTGACCCAGAGATCGAAGTCAGATCTCTGGCACTGCAGGCAGATTCCTTACTGTCTGAGCCACCTGGTAAGCCAGACACAATGTAAAAAAGGCTTAACATTACTTCTATTTGGCAATGCTTCCCATGTAATTTAACATAACCAATATTCTTAATTAGTTTAATATCTCTCTTTTTATAAGGAGAGAGAACAAATCTTTGAGATATTTCAGGGGCCTCTGAAATAATGTATACCTCAAAGCTACTTCTAAGTCAAAAAGACATGTAGAATTTGATTTGGAGAAGCTTGTCAAAAAAATATCAAAGAGGCTTTAAAACATTTAGTCACATAGATCACTGGGAAAAAATGCTTAGTTATCCATTTAACCAAAATAACAATTAAAGACTTCATAGGCACACTAGGTATAGGTTATATGCTGAATAAAATTTAGCTCTTTTACCATCCAGAGGACTAGGTTTACTTAAGCAATCATGTTCTGATAAAGATAAAACAAGATATATATATATCGATTACAATTCTTCAAGGAAAGAAAACTTTGTAATTTTTTCTTACCATAGAAAAAGACAGTTTGCCCTTTGAACAGAGATAAAACCAAATTCCAATTTTATACCAGGTTACTTTTAATACTTAAACTCATTTACTTAATTAAATTGATTCCAATTTTATTTATTCCTGACCACACATAAAATTCCTTTCCAAAGATTTAGTTTTTCACAAAAACTTACAATTTTCTATGTCCATTTTAGTTTGTGCCTTTGTTTTCTTTCCCATTTGGGAATAATCAGCCTTACAAAAACTACTTTCTTTTTCCTTAACAAAAACATCTCCATACCATATAACTTTTATTACCACCAAACACATTCTATTTCTGTTATTATATTCAGTAGCTTTAACCACATATTAAACTTCTTAATCCTTTTAATTTTAATTTTTTAGTGAAAATAAAGAAGTAAACAATTCTTCATTGTATTAATACTTTGTGGCTCAGCAAGCTTAAAAAATACACTTTATAATTTCTAGAAATAGAATAATCTATCAATAAAGCATAAGGTACATTTATTAATAAACCAAAATATACTTAGTCTCTTGTAGTAAGAGGTGAAATATATGCAAACTTAGACTTGTTCAACAATGAATGTTTTAGTATTTTATCTTATTTGGGAATGACTAAACAGTCAACAAATTTTCATCACTTAATTTAACTTAGCAAAACTCTAAGAGTATAAATTACCAAAGAGATTTAGGAAACAATTTGAGTAGACATATCACAAAAACGATTATTTTTAAAAAGTTCACCTAAAAACTCCTATCTCATTTATATCTATTTAATTCTTTTGTCCTTAATAATCATACTTAGATTACTCATGAAAACTTCATTAAAGCATTTAGTCATTATCTTAAGACCTTTTGACTCTTTTTTGTTTGTTTTTCCAGACAAATGTTGCAACAGAGACATTAGTTCATTTGACAGTAAACCCAGTAGAACAAAAGTTGGTTATCCATATTTTATTTTATGCTAACTCTGAAGATATACCCATATTAATCCAGTAAGCTTAAATTTAGCTTTTATTTACTGAAGATTTTCTAGCTCATGTGAACTCGAAAAATATCTGGGTTGGTGTTTATTAAACTTTTAAGAATTTTATATAAGCACTAAATTTTTTTAAGAGAATTAAATAGAGCTTTTTTTACAAATATGATTTTGGAAGTAGAAAGATACCATATTTATAGTGTATACATATAGACATACAGACAATTAGCTCAAAGTTTTCACTGTAAAACTTTAGTCATGAATCAGGTACAGTATAAAACTCACTGGTTTATAAATAACAACTGGAATTAATTAAGTATACTCATTCAGATGGGTAAAGTATTTTTCTTTGTTTGTGGAGAAGACTTTTAAAGATCTGTATTTTCCCTTGACAAGCAATTTTAAAGAGACTGTTTAAGCAAGGGGGTGTTTTAGCAGTATGAGGTCCATTTTCTATTTTTATTTTTAATTCTACAGACTAAGCTAACCCAGACTCATTCTCAGGTGCTGTGACCTGTGTTAACATTTGAAAGACATGATAGAATTTATAACTTCGAGGGGCAGAGAAAAAAAAGTGAGTTTTCTCCTAGGAGTTTTGGAGCATATTATTCTATTGTCATAAATATTTGAGTAATTACTATTAATTTTTTTCTTAAGTAAAGGGAAATTTTACTCTAATACCCTGATTATTTATAATATCTACAAGCATTTTAGTAGGGATGGGCAAAGCCTTGGGACTTGTCAAGTTAGGTGTGTTTTGACCTTGCTTCTAGAATTGTATTTCTGATTTTATATTTACAAGACAAAGACCGTTGTTTTTGTTAGCCTTTGCTCCAGCTGATTTGTTCTGAGATTATGTGTAGGAGGTCCTGAAAATTTACTGAGGAAGCAGGATTATTTTTAAGGAGAATTTTGTTGGATTTCTGTTTAAGTTCTTTCATCATAATAAGGAATATCTTAAGGGCAGTCATTATAATTTTTTTCCTTTCAATTTGATCCTCATGTAAGTATCAATATGACAGATGTTTATGATGACAGCTCCCACAAAATGTTTTCCTTTTAAATACAGCCAATTTAAAGAATCCATCATCTGGCCATTGGCAAGTAGGCTCTTAAATTAATTTCAAAACAGCAACTCAAACCAGTAAGTTTTTTTTTTTTATTATTATTGCTTAACCAAGGATGCAAGAAACATATTACAAGAGAGTATTTAGCCCTCACAAGATCCAGAAAGTTCATTCCCAGAGTTAGTCAAAAAAGTAAAAGCCTTTTTGTTGCTACAGGTGGTATGAATGATGTAGTGAAAACAAGCTCTCTAGTGTCCCACAAAATGTGGGGCACTCTAGCCATAAGCTCACTAATTCATGACACCAGGCAGGCACTATTGGCATGAGGCTTTCCAGTGCTAACAAGAAACACAAGCTGAGATGACAAATGCCCCTTATGGACCAGGACCCCTTATGACAAACCCCCCTGAGAGCTGGCCCAACCAGACAAAGGGAGTGCTGCTGGTGGCTTCATGTCTTGGAACTCCAGTCTATTCAACAAGCCACCAGATATACCCCAGTAAATGTACCTCCTGGATGGCAGAGATCAGACAGAATATTCTCACTGGACAAAATGATGAGCTCTCAAGATATAAAAGAAGATGGAAAGTATAATCTCATCTGGTTTCTACTTATGGGAACTACAGCAAAGTTTGTCTAAATAGATGCAGGTCTGATGAGAATTGCTGACTCACCACTCTGTGAGGCTGGTTGGAACAGCAGGCTTATAGAGCCTATCCCTGCTGTACTGCCCTATGGTTCTTTCTCCTTATGACAAATGACACAACAGACAACGTAAAACAGTGACCATGTTTGAGAAGAAAGAATCCCTAAGTCTCCCTAAGTCCAAGGAACTAGCTACACAAATATTACCTCCTGCTAATCTAAATTTAGAGAGAAAAAAGGGACTCTGACTACTTTCCCTCACATCAGATCATGAAGGCAGAGATCTGGGAGACTGACATGATAAGACATCTTACCTTCTGTGGCCTTTGTCAGATGTCCCAGGATCTCTCAGTAGCAGCAGTCTCAGGATGAGAAACCTCCTGGCTGTCTTGCCAACTGTCAGGGAGGGAGAAATTTATGCCTCTGTGCCTCTTGGGTTCCTGTGATTGGACTAATAATAAAATGACACAGACAGGTTAACAGGAGAAGAAGAAACAAATTGTAATTCGTGTGCATGAGGGTTTCCTAGAAATGGGACCTAAAAGAAGTGGCCAAAGCAGGCAGCTTTTATATGTTTTAGACCTAGAAACAATACGTTTTTGAGGAATGGACAGGACAAGTAAACATAAGTTTTGAGGGCTTAATTAGTGAAGAATCTAAACAGAATTTGACCTTAGGGTAGTAAATTAAAGACATTTGTGTATACAGACTTCTCTAACTGAATTCTCTATTTTTGGCTATAAGGGTGTTCTTCTACCTCCACATGGAGGCAGTGCATCTCTCATATGACAGACTTCTTTCCTGCTTTCAGGGAGACAGAATATCACTCCTGCAATGGTCTTTTCTTAGGTAACCTGACTACAAGGTAATCAATATGTCACTGTGGCATATTTTGGGGCAACCTGCATTGAGCCCCAACAAGTGAGATGCACAAGAGCCACTCTGTTGACACTTTCTGCCTTGAACAGGTAGAGCCAAATCCCAATGCACGAAAAGAGCATTTTAATTGGGTTATCTTGAGTACTTTGGCAAATTCTAAGAGTGGGCTAGATAAATTTGGTGGGGAAAAAACACATAAAAACAGACATGGTTTAGATAGAAGGGAAACTGGACTAAAAGAGTTGGTACATGACAAAATTCCAGGAAATTTGAGTTGCTTCCAGGTTGGGGGGGGGAACCTCCACACCAAACTTAAAACAATAAATCCTCTAACATGGAAAAGATACTTAATTTTACTTGCTAAAGCAAAATTTTGACTGATTTGGTATTGTTCTGTCTGAGAGTGCTGCATTTCCCCTGACTTATGCTGGATTTAAGAAAACATTCCTACACAGGAAGGTGATATTGTCTAGGTAAAAATAATAACTGCCATTCATTAAACATCCAATATTTGCCAGGATTTTGACGGGTGCCTTATACACAAAAAATACATTCCCGCAGTCATACAGTTCACTTCAGTTCAGTCGCTCAGTCGTGTCGAACTCTTTGTGACCCCATGAATTGCAGCATGCCATGCCACCTTGTCCATCACCAACTCCTGGAGTTCACTCAAACTCACGTCCATCGAGTCGGTGATGCCATCCAGCCATCTCATCCTCTGTCGTCCCCTTCTCCCCCTGCTCCAAATCCCTCCCAGCATCAGAGTCTTTTTCCAGTGAGTCAACCCTTCACATGAGGTGGCCAAAGTATTGAAGTTTCAGCTTTAGCATCATTCTTTCCAAAGGACACAGTCATACGAGATAGGGTTTATCAAATTCATTTGGTAAGATGAAGAACTTGCATTATTCTCATATTCACAAGGTGGTAAGTAACAGAGCTAGACTGGACTCCTGGTCTGAGCTTCTCTAGGGCACACTCTTTTCTACCACTCCCATCCTGAAGTTGACCTTGTGTATTTTTACTCACTTTTCTTCTCTCTATTCTGGAATATATCTCAGGTGATTGAAGAAACAATAAAAACAAAATGCAGTGTGTGCCCAAAGTACTGCATTGAAATACATAAACAGGGGAATAAGAACCCAAATAATGAGGGGTATGATTAATGAAAAGAACGTTATGACCTGGTAACAATATGAAAAATTGTAATGTGGAGTGTCAGTTAACCATGAAATAGGGGGGGTCTCACGAAATTATCAGGCTCCCCCAATTTTTGTAGTATGCAAGTCTCATAGAACAGAAGTTGTATCGGAAGCCAAATCTGGGGGTAAAGAGAAGAAAGAAATCAGCATGATTTTTGCTTTTCTCTCTGAAAGCTCAACTCCTATCTAAGTCATCTACCTGGCACTTCAGCTTCCCTATCTTACATCATTCCTGGGACAGAGACCATTGCCCGTAAGACTCATAGTAGAGATAGTACTTAGGAGTTTGCACGGATGTGGCTTTTACAAGGATGTTCAGTTCAGTTCAGTCACTCAGGAGTGTCCAACTCTGTGACCCCCATGAAACACAGCATGCCCACTCCTCCCTGACCATCATCAAATCCCAGAGTTCACGCAGACTCACGTCCATCGAGTCCGTGATGCCATCCAGTCATCTCATCCTCTGTCGTCCCCTTCTCCTCCTGCCCCAATCCTCCCAGGATCAGGGTCTCTTCCAATGAGTCAACTCTACGCATGAGGTAGGAAAGTACTGGAGTTTCAACTTTAGCATCATTCCTTCCAAAGAAATCCCAGGGCTGATCTCCTTCAGAATGGACTGGTGGGATCTCCTTGCAGTCCAAGGGACTCTCAAGAGTCTTCTCCAGCACCACAATTCCAAAGCATCAATTCTTCAGCGCTCAGCCTTCTTTGCAGTACAACTCTCACATCCGCAAACGACCAAAGGAAACCCACAACCTTGACTAGACGGACTGTAGTGGGCAAAGTAATGTCTCTGCTTTTGAATATGCTTCTAGGTTGGTCATAACTTTTCTTCCAAGGAGTAAGCGTGTTTTAATTTCATGGCTGCAGTCACCATCTGCAGTGATTTTGGAGCCCAAAACAATAAAGTCTGACACTGTTTCCACGGTTCCCCATCTATTTCCCATGAAGTGATGGGACCGGATGCCATGATCTTCGTTTTCTGAATGTTGAGCTTTAAGCCAACTTTTTCAGTCTCCACTTTCACTTTCATCAACAGGCTTTTTAGTTCCTCTTCACTTTCGGCCATAAGGGTGGTGTCATCTGCATATCTGAGGTTATTGATATTTCTCGCGACAATCTTGATTCCAGCTTGTTTCTTCCAGTCCAGCGTTTCTCATGATGTACTCTGCATATAAGTTAAGTAAGCAGGGTGACAATATACAGCCTTGATGTACCCCTGTTCCTGTTTGGAACCAGTCTCTTGTTCCATGTCCGGCTCTAACTGTTGCTTCCTGACCTGCATACAGATTTCTCAAGAGGCAGGTCAGGTGGTCTGGTATTCCCATCTCTTTCAGTAGTTTCCACGGGTTATTGTGAAGCCATTCATTAAAGAGACAGGAGCTGAGACAGGACTCGGGTGCAGGACTACTGAGGAGAACACCACCCGATCGTGTAGGGAGTCCTGCAGGGACAACCCTATACCTACTCTTAGACCTGTGCCATCAGGCAGCTTCCTGCAAGGAAAGTCTCAAGTAGGTGAGGACCTCGTTGTGAGGACAGTGTCAGAAGGAGGTGCCCAAGGTCCGGGAAGGAGTGGAATTGAGCAGCTTATGTGAAACTGAGGGTGCCCTCCACTCCCCGAGGGGGCGCCAGAGATCGAGGCACTATCTATGGTGAGGCGCTCACTTCCTCCTAGGTAGTAGCTAGCACTCACTTCTTGCTAGGCGGCTAAGGAAGGAGAGCGAGTTTGCCTCTGGCGGGGTGGCGGGTGCTCAGGCGTGTGAGCATTTGCAGGCTCCAGCAGGAACCTAGTCAAGGTGAGGAGCCTGAATGACGAATGGGAGACACCCCCCCAAACTCCCAACCTCCCCCACCCCGTGTCGCCCGGCCCTCCCGTCCGTGCCTTGTCCCCAGCTCCGTGCATCGTCCCCCTCCCCGGTGTGTCGCTCCCACCCCCCCCCCAACCCGTGCCTCGCGCCCACAAAGCCCTGACGCTCTGGTGGAGGAAGATTCCTGCCCAGAGGCTCTCCGGGAGGTGAGGACCTTGGTTGAAGTGGGTGGCCCCAGTTCAGAGGGGGAAGAAGACCCTAACAAGGGTCTGAGAGAGGAAACGCAGGTGGAAAGTCCGAACAAGGCCCTGCTTGTTGCTCAGAGGACCCAAGCATGGCGGTCAGGTAGAGGCGAGCCTTCCTTTTCTATAGGATGGATTAGGAGCTCGACCGCCTTGCCCTGAAGGAATTCGAGGGCGCAACTCTTGAGTGAGGTCTGAGGGGACCTCAACCCCAGAACAGTGAAGTGGCACAGGACTTGTGTTTCCGGTCAAGCTTGGCAAGACCCGAACATGGGGATCAGCCTGACTTCTTTGAGGAGGGTCTTGGAGATTGTGAAGGTGTTGACTTTTTTAGGGGAGGGGCCTCAAGGTAGCAAAGGAAGGCATTCTAGGGTGGCCAGGGGTTGGGATGAGGACCCTCTGTGAGGACAGAGGGAATTCCTGCCCTGCTGGCAGCCTGGCGTGTCTGTGCAACTGGTGATGTGATGACCGACACTCATTTTCTCTTAGGGTATGGCGAGGATAGAATTGTGAAGGGATGGGGGGCGGGGGGGCGAGGCAGGAAGGCCGCACGTGGGGCAGGTGAAAGATGTTATTCATAAGGAGTAGTTTATTCCCCCACAGTAGAAGGATTTCCAGATCTCTCCAGGAGTTGTATGGGGGTACAAAAGAATCCATCCCCTATTCTCAGCCTGAGAGACCATGGGAAAGTGGGAGAACCCTGGTATGTTACTGGGTGGTTGTCTCAGGAGAGGCTGGCAGGAAGACAGAAATCCCAGACCATGCAAAGGGTCAAAGGAAAGATTGAGAGGACTACCAATCATGGAATCAGTTCAATTCATTCTGGTCACTCAGTCATGTCTGACTCTTTGTGACCCCATGGACTGCAGCATGCCAGGCTTCCCTGTCCATCACCAACTCCCAGCACTTAATGAAAACTCATGTCCATCGAGTTGGTGATGCCATCCAACCATCTCACCCTCTGTCGTCCCCTTTTCCTCCCGTCGTCAATATTTCCCAACGTCAGGGTCTTTTCCAATGAATCCGTTCTTCCCATAAAGTGCCCAAAGTATTCAGCTTCAGCATCCGTCCCTCCGATGAATATTCAGGACTGGTTTCCTTTGGGTTTGACTCCTTTAATCTCCGTGCAGTCTAAGGGACTCTCAAGAGTCTTCTCCAATACCACAGTTCAAAGCATCAATGCTTTGGTGCTCAGCTTTTTTTAATAGTGCAGCTCTCACATCCATACAGTCCAGTTCAGTCGCTCAGTCGTGTCCGACTCATTGCGACCCCATGAAGCACAGCATGTCAGGCCTCCCTGTCCATCACCAACTCCCAGAGTTCACTCAGACTCACGTCCATCGAGTCCGTGATGCCATCCAGCCATCTCATCCTCGGTCGTTCCCTTCTCCTCCTGCCCCAATCCCTCCCAGGATCAGAGTCTTTTCCAGTGAGTCAACTCTTCGCATGAGGTGGCCAAAGTACTGGAGTTTCTTTTCAGCTTTAGCATCATTCCTCCCAAAGAAATCCCAGGGCTGATCTCCTTCAGAATGGACTGGTGGATCTCCTTGCAGTCCAAGGGACTCTCAAGAGTCTTCTCCAGCACCGCAGTTCCAAAGCATCAGTTTCTTCGGCGCTCAGCCTTCTCCACAGTCCAACTCTCACATCCGTACATGACCACAGGAAAACCCACAACCTTGACTAGACGGACCGTAGTCGGCAAAGTAATGTCTCTGCTTTTGAATATGCTGTCGAGGTTGGTCATAACTTTTCTTCCAAGGAGTAAGCGTGTTTTAATTTCATGGCTGCAGTCACCATCTGCAGTGATTTTGGAGCCCAAAACAATAAAGTCTGACACTGTTTCCACGGTTTCCCCATCTCTTTCCCATGAAGTGATGGGACCGGATGCCATGATCTTCGTTTTCTGAACGTTGAGCTTTAAGCCAACTTTTTCAGTCTCCACTTTCACTTTCATCAACAGGCTTTTTAGTTCCTCTTCACTTTCGGCCATAAGGGTGGTGTCATCTGCATATCTGAGGTTATTGCTATTTCTCGCGACAATCTTGATTCCAGCTTGTGTTTCTTCCAGTCCAGCGTTTCTCATGATGTACTCTGCATATAAGTTAAGTAAGCAGGG
This sequence comes from Capra hircus, assembly GCF_001704415.2. Lineage (NCBI taxonomy): Eukaryota > Metazoa > Chordata > Mammalia > Artiodactyla > Bovidae > Capra > Capra hircus. The sequence goes on along the minus strand of NW_017218878.1, from coordinate 1,290 downwards.
TGACAATATACAGCCTTGATGTACCCCTGTTCCTGTTTGGAACCAGTCTCTTGTTCCATGTCCGGCTCTAACTGTTGCTTCCTGACCTGCATACAGATTTCTCAAGAGGCAGGTCAGGTGGTCTGGTATTCCCATCTCTTTCAGTAGTTTCCACGGGTTATTGTGAAGCCATTCATTAAAGAGACAGGAACTGAGACAGGACTCGGTGCAGGACTACTGAGGAGAACACCACCCGATCGTGTAGGGAGTCCTGCAGGGACAACCCTATACCTACTCTTAGACCTGTGCCATCAGGCAGCTTCCTGCAAGGAAAGTCTCAAGTAGGTGAGGACCTCGTTGTGAGGACAGTGTCAGAAGGAGGTGCCCAAGGTCCGGGAAGGAGTGGAATTGAGCAGCTTATGTGAAACTGAGGGTGCCCTCCACTCCCCGAGGGGGCGCCAGAGATCGAGGCACTATCTATGGTGAGGCGCTCACTTCCTCCTAGGTAGTAGCTAGCACTCACTTCTTGCTAGGCGGCTAAGGAAGGAGAGCGAGTTTGCCTCTGGCGGTGGTGCGGGTGCTCAGGCGTGTGAGCATTTGCAGGCTCCAGCAGGAACCTAGTCAAGGTGAGGAGCCTGAATGACGAATGGGAGACACCCCCCCCCAAACTCCCAACCTCCCCCCACCCCGTGTCGCCCGGCCCTCGCGTCCGTGCCTTGTCCCCAGCTCTGTGCATCGTCCCCCTCCCCGGTGTCTCGCCCCCCCCAACCCCGTGCCTCGCGCCCACAAAGCCCTGACGCTCTGGTGGAGGAAGATTCCTGCCCAGAGGCTCTCCGGGAGGTGAGGACCTTGGTTGAAGTGGGTGGCCCCAGTTCAGAGGGGGAAGAAGACCCTAACAAGGGTCTGAGAGAGGAAACGCAGGTGGAAAGTCCGAACAAGGCCCTGCTTGTTGCTCAGAGGACCCAAGCATGGCGGTCAGGTAGAGAGCGAGCCTTCCTTTTCTATAGGATGGATTAGGAGCTCGACCGCCTTGCCCTGAAGGAATTCGAGGGCGCAACTCTTGAGTGAGGTCTGAGGGGACCTCAACCCCAGAACAGTGAAGTGGCACAGGACTTGTGTTTCCGGTCAAGCTTGGCAAGACCCGAACATGGGGATCAGCCTGACTTCTTTGAGGAGGGTCTTGGAGATTGTGAAGGTGTTGACTTTTTTAGGGGAGGGGCCTCAAGGTAGCAAAGGAAGGCATTCTAGGGTGGCCAGGGGTTGGGATGAGGACCCTCTGTGAGGACAGAGGGAATTCCTGCCCTGCTGGCA
>NW_017218877.1:0-11677 GCF_001704415.2 Capra hircus | reverse complement strand
ACCAGAGGCCGCGGAGCAACATACGCATAGGGGACTGCGCTTTCCTGAGGCCACGGCGAGAGCGGGTCCGCTGAGTCCCCCGTCGAAAGTACGAAGAGGCCACATGCCGCAACTGCGAGAAAATCGCAGGCGGTTCTGCCCATCCTGGACATGAGGACGCATTTCCACTGAGTGGCGTATCGAGGCTTATCAGCACCTGAAACCTCTGGTAAGCTTCGCAAAGGGCTCGCTTGCACCCTTGCTTGGCAACTCAAGGGATTCCTCTCCCATTGATGCCAGGGACTAGACCTTGTGTGGAGTCGGTGCCGGAACTTGAGCATTCCTCTGCAGTGCTGACATGGATCTTGGGGTACTTCTGAAGTCTCCCCAGGGGAGTCAGTCCTCGTCTCGAGTGGGGCATGCTCGTGCGCTTTCCTCCGAGTGTAGCAGCATTGTCACGCTTCCCGGCGAGTGAATCAAGGGATCTGTGTCTTTTCCTTGAGGCTTTCCTCGAGGCTTTCCCACGGCTTTCCCACAGGGCTGTCCACGTGCCACCGTGGTGTGAGTTGATCCTCTGCTGAAAGTCGACAGTGCAGGGAAAACAGTTTCCTTGAATGGACTTAGACATCTGGGAACTCTGGGAATGGTGGCACGACCCTGGAGTTCCTCTCGCCTTTCCTGTGGAGAGCGCCTCCTCTTTAGATGGGACGGGAACTCCGGAATTCTTTCCGGACCACGCAGGGAAAGGATGCATCCTCTCGAGCTATGAGGCAGAAACGGGGCTCCTCTGGATGTGGGCGGACTGTCGTGCTTCCTCTCCAGTGGAGACGGTTATGTCGGGGAACTTCTTGAGTTGCAGCAAGGGTGTGAAGGACCCTTTGGAAGTTCCAGAGTTAGGTGTGATTAACCTCGAGACGCGCTCAGCAGAAAAGGGCCTCATCTCGCCTGGAGGGGAGAACCTCCTGGCTTTTCTCGAGGTGCGGCAGGTGCTGTCGACTTACGACGGACCTCAGGGACCCGCTCTGGTGGCCTGAGTAAAGGCCAGTCCCCATTCGGATGTTTGGGGCCGCTCGAATTCCTCTACCGTCGATGCCGGGCCTAAGACTTTGAGTGGAGTCGGTGACGCAACCTGAGGATTCCTCTCCACTGCTGACATGGATCTTGGGTACTTCTAGTGTCTCCCCAGGGAGTCAGTCCTCGTCTCGAGTGGCGGCATGCAGTTCGATTCCCTCCCCAGCTGTAACAGCAGTGTCACGCTTCCGTCGAGTGGATCAAGGATCAGTGTCTTTCCCTTGAGGCTATCACATGAGGCTTTCCCAGGAGGCTTTCCCACAGGGCTGTCCCACGTGCCACCGGTGTGAGTCGATCCTCGGCATGAAATCGAGGCAGTGCAGGGAAAACAGTATTCCCTGGAATGGACTGAGACATCTGGGGGACTCTGGGAATGGTGGCACGAGTATTGAGTTCCTCTCGCCTTTCCTGAGGAGACCGCCTCCTCATGAGATGCGACGGGAATGCAGGCAATTCTTTCCCAACCACGCAGGGAAAGGATCCATCCTCTCGAGCTAAGAGGCATAAACGGGTGCTCCTCTGGATGTGGGCGGGACTCTCGTGCTTCCTCTCCAGTGGAGATGGTTATGTCGGGGAACTTCTTGAGTTGCAGCAAGGGTGTGAAGGACCCTTTGGAATTTCCCGAGGTTGGTGTGATTAGCCTCGAGACGTCTGTGCGGAAATGGGCCTCATCTCGCCTGGAGGGGAGAACCTCCTGGATTTTTCTCGAGTTGCGGCAGGTGCTCTCGACTTACGACGGGGACCTCAGGGACCCGTTCTGGTGGCCTCAGAAAGGCCAGTCCCATGCAAGTTGCTGGGGCCTCTCGGATTCCTCTCCCGTAGATGTCGGGGCCTAAGACCTTGTGTGGAGTTCGTGCCGAACCTGAGGATTCTCTCCAGTGCTGACATGGATCTTGGGTACTTCTGGAGTCTCCCCAGGGGAGTCAGTCCTCGTCACGAGTGGGGCATGCACGTGCGCTTTCCTCCCAAGCTGTAGCAGCAGTGTCACGCTTCCCGTCGCGTGGATCAAGGATCTGTGCCTTTCTCCTCGAGGCTTCCCTCGAGGCTTTCCCACAGGGCTGTCCCATGTGCCACCGTGGTGTGAATGCATCTCGGCTTGAAAGTCGAGGCAGTGCAGGAAAACAGATTTCCCTGGAATGGACTGAGACATCTGGGGACTCTGGGAATGGTGGCACGACCCTGGAGTTCCTCTCGCCTTTCCTGTGGAGAGCGCCTCCTCTTGAGATGCGACGGGAAGGAATCTTTTCCCGACCACGCAGGGAAAGGACCCCTCTTTCGAGCTAGAAGCGGAAACGGGCTCCTCTGGATGTGGGCGGACTCTCGTGCTTCCTCTCGAGTGGAGACGGGTATGTCGGAACTTCTTGAGTTGCAGCAAGGGTGTGAAGGACCCTTTGGAAGTTTCAGAGGTTAGGTGTGATTAGCCTCGAGACGCCTCAGCGGAAATGGGCCTCATCTCGCCTGGAGGGGAGAACCTCCAGGATTTTTTCGAGTTGCGGCAGGTGCTCTCGACTTACGAGGGGACCTCAGGGACCCGCTCTGGTTCCTCTGGAAAGGCCAGTCCCCATGCGAGTTGCTGGGGGCATCTCGGATCCTCTCCCGTCGATGCTGGCCTATACCTTGTGTGGAGTCGGTGCCGGAACCTGAGAATAACTCTCCAGTGCTTACATGGTTCTTGGGTACTTCTGGAGTCTCCCAGGTGAGTCAGTCCTCATCTCTATTGGGGGCATGTATGTGCACTTTCCTCCAGAGCTGTAGCAGCAGTGTCACGCTTCCCTTCGCGAGGATCCAGGGATCTGTGGCTTTATCTGGAGGCTTTCCCACGATGCTTTTTCATGAGGAATTCCCACAGGGCTGTCCCACGTGCCACCGTGGTGTGAGTCGTTCCTCGGATTGAAAGTCGAGGCAGTGCAGGGAAAACAGGTTTCCCTGGAATGGACTGAGAAATCTGGGGACTCTGGAATGGTGGCACCACCCTGGAGTTCCTCTCGCCTTTCCTGTGGAGAGCACCTCCCCTTTGATGTGACGAAAACGCCGGGAATTCTTTCCCGATCACGCAGGGAAAGGATCCCTCCTCTCGAGCTAGGAGGCGGAAACGGGGCTCCTCTGGTGTGGGGACTCTCGTGCTTCCTCTCGAGTGGAGACGGGTATGTCGGGATCTTTTTGAATTGCAGCAAGGGTGTGAAGGACCCTTTGGTAGTTCCAGAGGTTAGGTGTGATAAGACTCTAGACACCCTCAGCGGAAATGGGCCTCATCTCGCCTGGAGGGGAGAACCTCCTGGATTTTCTCGAGTTTCGGCATGTGCTCTCGACTTAAGACGGGTACCTCAGGGACCCGCTCTGGTGGCCTCAGGAAAGGCCAGTCCCCATGAGTTGCTCGGGCCTCTCGGTATTCCTCTCCCGTCGATGCCGTGGCCTAAGACCTTTTGTGAATTCGTGCCAGAACCTGAGGATTCCTCTCCAGTGCTGACATGGATCTTGGGGTACTTCTGGAATCTCCCCAGGGGAGTCAGTCCTCGTCTCGAGTGGGGCATGCACGTGCGCTTTCCTCCCGAGCTGTAGCAGCAGTGTCACGCTTCCCATCGCGTGGATCAAGGGATCTGTGGCTTTCCCTCGACGCTTTCCCACGAGGCTTTCCCACGAGGCTTTCCCACAGGGCTGTCCCATGTGCCACCGTGGTGTGAATGCATCTTCGGCTTGAAAGTCGAGGCAGCGCAGGGAAAACAGTTTTCCCTGGAATGGACTGAGACATCTGGGGACTCTGGAATGGTGGCACGACCCTGGAGTTCCTCTCGCCTTTCCTGTGGGTGAGCGGCTCCTCTTGAGATGCAAGGAACGCCGGAAATTCTTTCCGACACGCAGGGAAAGGATCCCTCCTCTCGAGCTAGCGGAAACGGGCTCCTCTGGATGTGGGCGGGACAATCGTGCTTTCTCTCGAGTGGAGACGGGTATGTCGGGAACTTCTTGAGTTGCAGCAAGGGTGTGAAGGACCCTTTGGAAGTTCCAGAAGTTAGGTGTGATTAGCCTCGAGACGCCTCAGCGGAAATGGGCCTCATCTGAATGGAGGGGAGAACCTCCTGGTTTTCTCGAGTGCCGGCAGGTGCTCTGGACTTACGACGGGGACCTCAGGGACCCGCTCTGGTGGCCTCAGAAAAGGCCAGTCCACATGCGAGTTGCTCGGGGCCTCTCGGGATTCCTCTCCTGTCGATGCCGTGGACTAAGACCTTGTGTGGATTTGTGCCGGGGAAACCTGAGGATTCCTCTCCCGTATGACATGGGTCTTGGGGGACTTCTGGAGTCTCCCCAGGGGAGTCAGTCCTCGTCTCGAGTGGGGGCATGCCACGTGGGCTTTCCTCCCGAGCTGTAGCCGCAGTGTCACGCTTCCCTTTGCGAGGATCAAGGGATCTGTGTCTTTCCCTCGAGGCTTTCCCACGAGGCTTTACCTGAGGCTTTCAACCAGGGCTGTCCCTCGTGCCCCGTGGTGTAGGTCGATCGTCGGCTTGAAAGTCAAGGCAGTGCAGGGAAAACAGGTTTCCCTGGAATGGACTGAGAAATTGGGGGACTCTGGGAATCGTGGCACGACCCTGGAGTCCCTCTCGCCTTTCCTGTGGAGAGGCGCCTCCTCTTGAAGATGCGACGGGAACGCCGGGAATTCTTTCCCGACCACGCAGGGAAAGGACCACTCCTTTCGAGTTAGAAGCGGAAACGGGCTCCTCTGGCTGTGGGCGGGACTCTCGTGCATCCTCTCGAGTGGAGACGGGTATGTCGGGGAACTTCTTGAGTTGCAGCAAGGGTGTGAAGGACACTTTCGAAGTTCCAGAGGTTAGATGTTTTTAGCCTCGAGCCCCCTCAGCGGAAATGGGCCTCATCTCGCCTGGAGGGGAGAACCTCCTGGATTTTCTCGAGTTGCGTCAGGTGGTCTCGACTTACGACGGGGACCTCAGGGACCCGCCTCTGGTGGCCTCAGGAAAAGGCCAGTCCCCATGCGAGTTGCTCGGGTGGCTTCTCGGGATTCCTCTCCCCTGTCGATGCCGGGGACCTAAGACCTTGTGTGGAGTCGGTGCCGGAACCTGAGAATTCCTCTGCAGTGCTGACATGGGTCTTGGGGGACTTCTGGAGTCTCCCCAGGGGAGTCAGTGCTCGTCTCGAGTGGGGGCATGCACGTGGGCTTTCCTCCCTGAGCTCTAGCCGCAGTGTCACGCTTCCCTTTGCGTGGATCAAGGGATCTGTGGCTTTCCCTCCGAGGCTTTCCCACGAGGCTTTACCTCGAGGCTTTCCAACAGGGCTGTCCCTCGTGCCACCGTGGTGTAGGTCGATCGTCGGCTTGAAAGTCGAGGCAGTGCAGGGAAAACAGGTTTCCCTGGAATGGACTGAGAAATCTGGGGGACTCTGGGAATGGTGGCACGACCCTGGAGTCCTCTCGCCTTTCCTGTGGAGAGCGCCTCCTCTTGAATTGGGACGGGAACGCCGGGAAATCTTTCCCGACCACGCAGGGAAAGGACCCCTCATTTCGAGCTAGAAGCGGAAACGGGCTCCTCTGGATGTGGGCGGACTCTCATGCTTCCTCTCGAGTGGAGACGGATATGTCGGGAACTTCTTGAGTTGCAGCAAGGGTGTGAAGGACCCTTTGGAAGTTTCAGAGGTTAGGTGTGATTAGCCTCGAGACGCCTCAGCGGAAATGGGCCTCATCTCGCCTGGAGGGGAGAACCTCCTGGATTTTTTCGAGTTGCCGGCAGGTGCTCTCGACTTACGATGGGGACCTCAGGGACCCGCTTCTGGTTTCCTCTGGAAAGGCCAGTCCCCATGCGAGTTGTTTGGGGGCATCTCGGAATTCCTCTCCCGTCGATGCTGGCGCCTTATACCTTGTGTGGAGTCGGTGCTGGAACCTGAGAATAACTCTCCAGTGCTTACATGGTTCTTGGGGTACTTCTGGAGTCTCCCAGGTGAGTCAGTCCTCATCTCTATTGGGGGCATGTATGTTCACTTTCCTCCAGAGCTGTAGCAGCAGTGTCACGCTTCCCTTCGCGAGGATCCAGGATCTGTGGCTTTATCTGGAGGCTTTCCACGATGCTTTTTCATGAGGAATTCCCACAGGGCTGTCCCACGTGCCACGTGGTGTGAGTCGTTCCTCGGATTGAAAGTCGATGCAGTGCAGGGAAAACAGGTTTCCCTGGAATGGACTGAGAAATCTGGGGGGACTCTGGGAATGGTGGCACCACCCTGGAGTTCCTCTCGCCTTTCCTGTGGAGAGCACCTCCCCTTGAGATGTGACGAAAACGCCGGGAATTCTTTCCCGATCACGCAGGGAAAGGATCCCTCCTCTCGAGCTAGGAGGCGGAAACGGGGCTCCTCTGGGTGTGGGCGGGACTCTCGTGCTTCCTCTCGAGTGGAGACGGGTATGTCGGGGATCTTTTTGAATTGCAGCAAGGGTGTGAAGGACCCTTTGGTAGTTCCAGAAGTTTAGGTGTGATAAGACTCTAGACACCTCAGCGGAAATGGGCCTCATCTCGCCTGGAGGGGAGAACCTCCTGGATTTTCTCGAGTTTTCGGCATGTGCTCTCGACTTAAGATGGGTACTCAGGGACCGCTCTGGTGGCCTCAGGAAAGGCCAGTCCCCATGGAGTTGCTCGGGGGCCTTCTCGGTATTCCTCTCCCGTCGATGCCGTGGCCTAAGACCTTTTGTGAATTCCGGTGCCAGAACCTGAGGATTCCTCTCCAGTGCTGACATGGATCTTGGGGTACTTCTGGAATCTCCCCAGGGGAGTCAGTCCTCGTCTCGAGTGGGGGCATGCACGTGCGCTTTCCTCCCGAGCTGTAGCAGCAGTGTCACGCTTCCCATCGCGTGGATCAAGGGATCTGTGGCTTTCCCTCGACGCTTTCCCACGAGGCTTTCCCACGAGGCTTTCCCACAGGGCTTGTCCCATGTGCCACCGTGGTTGTGAATGCATCTTCGGCTTGAAAGTCGAGGCAGCGCAGGGAAAACCAGTTTTCCCTGGAATGGACTGAGACATCTGGGGGACTCTGGGAATGGTGGCACGACCCTGGAGTTCCTCTCGCCTTTCCTGTGGTGAGCGGCTCCTCTTGACATGCAACGGGAACGCCGGAAATTCTTTCCCGACCACGCAGGGAAAGGATCCCTCCTCTCGAGCTAGGAGGCGGAAACGGGGCTCCTCTGGATGTGGGCGGGACAATCGTGCTTTCTCTCGAGTGGAGACGGGTATGTCCCGGAACTTCTTGAGTTGCAGCAAGGGTGTGAAGGACCCTTTGGAAGTTCCAGAAGTTAGGTGTGATTAGCCTCGAGACGCCTCACCGGAAATGGGCCTCATCTAGAATGGAGGGGAGAACCTCCTGGTTTTTCTCGAGTGGCGGCAGGTGCTCTGGACTTACGACGGGGACCTCAGGGACCCGCTCTGGTGGCCTCAGAAAGGCCAGTCCACATGCGAGTTGCTCGGGGGCCTCTCGGGATTCCTCTCCTGTCGATGCCGTGGACTAAGACCTTGGTGTGGATTTGGTGCCGGGAACCTGAGGATTCCTCTCCCGTATGACATGGGTCTTGGGGGACTTCTGGAGTCTCCCCAGGGGAGTCAGTCCTCGTCTCGAGTGGGGGCATGCACGTGGGCTTTCCTCCCGAGCTGTAGCCGCAGTGTCACGCTTCCCTTTGCGAGGATCAAGGGATCTGTGTCTTTCCCTTGAGGCTTTCCCACGAGGCTTTACCTTGAGGCTTTCCAACAGGGCTGTCCCTCGTGCCACCGTGGTGTAGGTCGATCGTCGGCTTGAAAGTCAGGCAGTGCAGGGAAAACAGGTTTCCCTGGAATGGACTGAGAAATCTGGGGGACTCTGGGAATCGTGGCACGACCCTGGAGTCCCTCTCGCCTTTCCTGTGGAGAGCGCCTCCTCTTGAGATGCGACGGGAACGCCGGGAATTCTTTCCCGACCACGCAGGGAAAGGACCACTCCTTTCGAGCTTAGAAGCGGAAACGGGCTCCTCTGGCTGTGGGCGGACTCTCGTGCATCCTCTCGAGTGGAGACGGGTATGTTCGGGGAACTTCTTGAGTTGCAGCAAGGGTGTGAAGGACACTTTCGAAGTTCCAGAGGTTAGATGTTTTTAGCCTCGAGCCCCCTCAGCGGAAATGGGGCCTCATCTCGCCTGGAGGGGAGAACCTCCTGGATTTTCTCGAGTTGCGTCAGGTGGTCTCGACTTACGACGGGGACCTCAGGGACCCGCTCTGGTGGCCTCAGGAAAGGCCAGTCCCCATGCGAGTTGCTCGGGGCCTCTCGGGATTCCTCTCCCGTCGATGCCGGGCCTAAGACCTTGTGTGGAGTCGGTGCCGAACCTGAGGATTCCTCTCCAGTGCTGACATGGATCTTGGGGTACTTCTGCAGTCTCCCAGGGGAGTCAGTCCTCCTCTCGAGTGGGGGCATGCACCTGTGCTTTCCTCCCGAGCTGTAGCAGCAGTGTCACGCTTCCCTTCGCGTGGATCAAGGGATCTGTGTCTTTCCTCGAGGCTTTCCCATGAGGATATCCACGAGGCTTTCCCACAGGGCTGTCCACGTGCCACCGTGGGGTAGGTCGATCGTGAGCTTGAAAGTCGAGGCAGTGCAGGAAAACAGGTTTCCCTGGAATGGACTGAGACTTCTGGGGGACTCTGGGAATGGTGGCACGACCCTGGAGTTCCTTTCGCCTTTCCTGTGGAGAGCGCCTCTTCTTGAGATGCGAAGGGAACTCCGGAATTCTTTCCCGACCACGCAGGGAAAGGATCCTCCTCTCGAGCTAGGAGCGGAAACGGGGCTCCTCTGATGTGGCGGGACTCTCGTGCTTCTCTCGAGTGGAGACGGGTATGTCGGGAACTTCTTGAGTTGCGGCAAGGGTGTGAAGGACCCTTTCGAAGTTCCATAGGTTAGGTGTGATTAGCCTCGAGATGCCTCAGCGGAAATGGGCCTCATCTCGCCTGGAGGGGAGAACTCCTGGATTTTCTCGAGTTGCGGCAGGTTCTCTCGACTTTCGACAGATCTCAGGCACCCGCTTGGTGGCTCAGGAAAGGCAGTCCCATGCGAGTTGCTCGGGGCCTCTCGGGATTCTCTCCCGTCAATGCCGGGCCTAAGATCTTGTGTGGAGTGGGTGCCGGAACCTGAGGATTCCTCTCCAGTGCCGACATGGATCTTGGGGTACTTCTGGAGTCTCCCCAGGGTAGTCAGTCCTCGTCTCGAGTGGGGGCATGCACGTGCGATTTCTTCCCGAGCTGAAGCAGCAGTGTCGCGATTCCCTTCGCGAGGATCAAGGGATCAGGGCCTTTCCCTCGTGGCTTTCCCACGAGGCTTTCCCACAGGGCTGTCCCACGTGCCACCGTGGTGTGAGTCGATCCTCGGCTTGAAAGTCGCGGCAGTGCAGGAAAACAGTTTTCCCTGGAATGGACTGAGACATCTGGTGGACTCTGGGAATGTGGCACGACCCTGGAGTTCCTCTCGCCTTTCCTGTGGAGAGCGCCTCCTCTTGAGATGCGACGGGAACGCCCGGATTTCTTTCCCGACCACGCAGCGAAATGATCCCTCCTCTCGAGCTAGGAGGCGGAAACAGGGCTCCTCTGGATGTGGGCGGGACTCTCGTGCTTCCTCTCGAGTGGAGACGGGTGTGTCGGGTAACTTCTTGAGTTGCAGCAAGGGTGTGAAGGATCCTTTGGAAGTTCCAGAGTTTAGGTGTGATTAGCCTCGAGGCGCCTCAGCGGAAATGGGCCTCATCTCGCCTGGAGGGGAGAACCTCCTGGATTTTCTCGAGTTGCGGCAGGTGCTCTCGACTTACGATGGGGACCTCAGGGACCCGCTCTGATTTCCTCAGGAAAGGCCAGTCCCCATGCGAGTTGTTTGGGGGCATCTCGGAATTCCTCTCCCGTCAATGCCGGCGCCTTATACCTTGTGTGGAGTCGATGCTGGAACCTGAGAATAACTCTCCAGTGCTTACATGGTTCTTGGGGTACTTCTGGAGTCTCCCAGGTGAGTCAGTCCTCATCTCTAGTGGGGCATTCATGTGCACTTTCCTCCAGAGCTGTAGCAGCAGTGTCACGCTTCCCTTCGCCAGGATCCAGGGATCTCTGGCTTTATCTGGAGGCTTTCCCACGATGCTTTTTCATGAGGATTTCCCACAGGGCTGTCCCACTTGCCACCGTGGTGTGAGTCGTTCTTCGGATTGAAAGTCGAGGCAGTGCAGGGAAAACAGGTTTCCCTGGAATGGACTGAGACATCTGGGGCTCTGGGAATGGTGGCACCACCCTGGAGTTCCTCTCGCCTTTCCTGTGGAGAGCACCTCCCCTTGAGATGTGACGGAAACACCGGGAATTCTTTCCCGACCACGCAGGGAAAGGATCCCTCCTCTCGAGCTAGGAGGCGGAAACGGGCTCCTCTGGGTGTGGCAGGACTCTCGTGCTTCCTCTCGAGTGGAGACTGGTATGTCGGGGATCTTCTTGAATTGCAGCAAGTGTGTGAAGGACCCTTTGGAAGTTCCAGAGCTTAGGTGTGATAAGATTCGAGACTCCTCAGCGGAAATGGGCCTCATCTCGCCTGGGGAGAACCTCCTGGATTTTTCGAGTTGCGGCAGGTGCTCTCAACTTACGACGGGTACCTCAGGGACCCGCTCTGGTGCCTCAGGAAAGGACAGTCCCCATGGAGTTGCTCGGGGGCCTCTCGGTATTCCTCTCACGTCGATGCCGGGCCTAAGACCTTTTGTGGATTCGTGCCAGAACCTGAGGATTCCTCTCCAGTGCTGACATGGATCTTGGGTACTTCTGGAATCTCCCAGGGGAGTCAGTCCTCGTCTCGAGTGGGGGCATGCACGTGCGCTTTCCTCCCGAGCTGTAGCAGCAGTGTCACGCTTCCCTTCGCGATGAACAAGGGATCTGTGGCATTCCCTCAAGGCTTTCCACGAGGCTTTCCCACGAGCTTTCCCGCAGGCTGTCCCACGTGCCACCGTGGTGTGAGTCGATCCTCGGCTTGAAAGTCGAGGCAGTCCAGGGAAACAGGTTTCCCTGGAATGGACTGAGACATCTGGGGACTCTGGAATGGTGGCGTGACCTGGAGTTCCTCTCGCCTTTCCTGTGGAGAGTGCCTCCTCTTGAGATGCGACGGGAACGCCGGAATTCTTTCCCGACCACGCAGGGAAAGGATCCCTCCTCTCGAGCTAGGAAGCGAAAAGGGCTCCTAAGATGAGGCGGCACTCTCGTGCTTCCTCTCGAGTGGAGACGGTATGTCGGGGAACTTCTTGAGTTGCAGCAAAGGTGTGAAGGACCCTTTGAAAGTTCCAGAGTTTAGGTGTGATAAGCCTCGTGACTCCTCAGCGGAAATGGGCCTCATCTCGCCTGGAGGGGAGAACCTCCTGGATTTTCTCGAGTTGCCCCCAGGTGCTCTCGGTTCCGACGGGGACCTCAGGGACACGCTCTAGTGCCCTCAGGAAAGGCCCGTCCCATGTGAGTTGCTCGTGGGCCTTAGCGATTCCTCTCCCGTCTATGCCGGGGCCTGAGACATTGTGTGGAGTTGGTGCTGGAACCTGAGGATTCCTCTCCAGTTCTGACATGGATCTTGGGGTACTTCTGGAGTCTCCCAGGGGAGTCATCCCGTCGCGAGTGTGGCGTGCACGTGCGCT
>NW_017218876.1:0-11677 GCF_001704415.2 Capra hircus | reverse complement strand
AGGGACGCTTTTACAGACCTCCATGCGGAATCAAGAAGTTCGCCCGACATCACCCGTCTCCACTCGAGAGTAAGACAGAGTTCCCGCCCAATCCAGAAGGAGCCCTGTTTCCGCGCTCTAGCTCGAGAGGAGAGAATCCTTTTCCCTGCTGTGTTCCGGAAAGCAATCCCCGGCGTTCCCGTCCATCTTCAAGAGGGGGCCTCTCTGCAAGTAAAGGCGAGAGGAACTCCCAGGTCGTGCCCAGAACCATTCCCAGAGTCCCCCAGATGTCTCAGTCCATTCAGGGAAACCTTGTTTTCCCTGCACATACCTTGTGCGTCTACCTCGACTTCAAGTCAAGGATCGACTCACACCGACGGGACACGTGGAGGCCTTTGGAAAGCCTGCGTGGGAAAGACTACCGTGGAAAGGCGGCTCGAGGGAAAGCCACAGATCGCTTGATGCATGCGAAGGGAAGCGTGATGCACTGGCTGGCTACAGCTCGTGCGGAAAGCGCAACCAGTGAATCCCACCACTCGAGACGAGGATTGACTCCACTGGGGAGACCCACAAGTACGCCCAAGATCCATGTCAGACCACTGGAGAGGAATCCTCAGGTTCCGGCAACGACTTCCACACAAGGTCTTAGGCCCTGGCATCGACCGGCGAGAGGATACGAGAGGCCGTGACAACTCGCATGGGGACTGGCCTTTCTACGCCACCAGACAGGGTCCTGAGGTCCCCATCGTGTCGAGGAGCGCTGCCGCATGTCCCTTTGGAAGTTCCAGAGGTTAGATGTGATTAGCCTCGAGACGCCTCAGCGAAATGGGCATCATCTCGCCTGGAGGGCAGAACCTCCTGGATTTTCTCGAGTTGCAGCAGGTGCTCTCGACTTACGATGGCGCCCTTAGGCGACCGGCTCTGGTGGCCACAGGAAAGGCCAGTCCCCATGCGAGTTGCTCGGGAGACTCTCGGATTTCCTCCCGTCCATGCCAGGGCCTAGGACCTGGTGTGGAGTCGGTGCCGGAACCTGAGTATTCCTCTCCAGTGCTGACATGGATCTTGGGGTAATTCTGGAGTCTCCCCAGGGAGTCTGTCCTCGTCTCGAGTGGGGGCATGCACGTGCGCTTTCCTCCCGAGCTGTAGCAGCAGTGTCACGCTTCCCTTCTCGTGGATCAAGGGATCTGAGGCTTTCCCTCGAGGCTTTCCCACGAGGCTTCCCACAGGGGTGTCCCAGGTGCCACCGTGGTGTGAGTCGATCCTCGGCTTGAAAGTAGAGGCAGTGCAGGGAAAACTGGTTTCCCTGGAATGGACTGAGCCATCTGGGGACTCCTGGAATGTTGGCACGACCCTGGAGTTCCTCTCGCCTTTCCTGTGGAGAGCGCCTCCTCTTGACATGCGACGGGAACGCCAGGAATTCTTTCCCGACCACTCAGGGAAAGATCCCTCCTCTCGAGCTATGAGGCGGAAACGGGGCTCGCTGGATGTGGGCGGGACTCTCGTGCTTCCTCTCGAGTGGAGACGGGAATGTCGGGGAAATTCCTCAGTTGCAGCAAGGGTGTGAAGGACCCTTTTGGAAATTCAAGAGGTTAGGTGTGATTAGCCTTGAGAAACCTCAGCGGTAATGGGCCTCATCTGGCCTGGAAGGGAGGACCTCCTGGATTTTCTCAAGTTGCGGCAGGTGCTCTGGACTTATGACGGGGAACTCAGGGACCCGCTCTGGTGGCCTTAGGAAAGGCCAGTCCCCATGCGAGTTGCTGGGGGCCCTCTCGCAATTCCTCTCCCGACGATGCCGTGGCCTAAGACCATTTGTGGAGTCAGTGCCGGAACCTGTGGATTCCTCTCCAATGCTGACATAGATCTTGAGGAGATTCTGGAGTCTCCCAAGGGGAGTCAGTCCTCGTCTCGAGTGGGGGCATGCACGTGCGCTTTCCTCCCGAGCTGTTGCAGCAGTGTCACGCTTCCTTTTGCGTGGATCAAAGCATCTGTGGCTTTCCCTCGAGGCTTTCCCACGAGGCTTTCCCAAGAGGCTTTCCCACAGGGCTGTCCCACGTGCCACCGTGGTGTGAGTCGATCCTCGGCTTGAAAGTCGAGGCAGTGCGGGGATAACAGGTTTCCCTGGAATGGACTGAGACATCTGGTGGCCTCTGGGAATGGTGGCACGACCCTGGAGTTCCTCTCGCCTTTCCTGTGGAGAGCGCCTCCTCTTGAGATGCGCCGGGAACACCGGGAATTCTTTCCCAATCACGCAGGGAAAGGATCCCTCCTATCGAGCTAGGAGGCGGAAACAGGGCTCCTCTGGATGTGGGCGGGACTCTCGTGCTTCCTCTCGAGTGGAGATGGGTATGTCAGGGAACTTCTTGAGTTGCAGCAAGGGTGTGAAGGACCCTTTGGAAGTTCCAGAGGTTAGGTGTGATTAGCCTCGAGTCGCCTCAGCGGAAATGGTCCTCATCTCGCCTGGAGGGGAGAACCTCCTGGATATTCTCGAGTTGCGGCAGGTGCTCTCGACTTACGACGGGAACCTCAGGGACCCTGCCTCTGGTTGCCTCAGGAAAGGCCAGTCCCCATGCGAGTTGCTCGGGGCCTAACGGGATACCTCTCCTGTCGATGCCAGGGCCTAAGACCTTGTGTGAAGTCGGTGCGGGAACCTGAGGATTCGTCTCAGTGCTGACATGGATCTTGGGATATTTCTGGAGTCTCCCCAGAGGAGTCAGTCCCCGTCTCGAGTGGGGGCATGCACGTGTGCTTTCCTCTTGAGCAGTAGCAGCAGTGTCACGCTTCCCTTCGCGTGGATCAAGGGATCTGTGGCTTTCCCTCGAGGCTTTCCCACGAGGCTTTCCCACAGGGCTGTCCCACGTGCCACCGAGGTGTGAGTCGATCCTCGACTTGAAAGTCGAGGCAGTGCAGGGAAAAACAGGTTTCCCTGGAATGGATTGAGACATCTGGGGGTCTCTGGGAATGCTGGCAAGACCCTGGAGTTCCTCTCGCCTTTCCTGTGGAGAGCGCCTCCTCTTGAGATGCGACGGGAACGCCGGGAATTCTTTCCCAACCACGCAGGGAAAGGATACTACCTCTCGAGCTAGGAGGCGGAAACGTGGTTCCTCTGGATGTGGGCGGGACTCTCGTGCTTCCTCTCGAGTGAAGACGGGTATGTCGGGGAACTTCTTGAGTTGCAGCAAGGGTGTGAAGGACCCTTGGAAGTTCCACAGGTTAGGTGTGATTAGCCTCGAGACGCCTCAGCAGAAATGGCCCTCATCTCGCCTGGAGGGGAGAACCTCCTGGATTTTCTCGAGTTGCGGCAGGTGCTGTCGACTTACGATGGGGACCTCAGGAACCCGCTCTGGGGGCGTCAGGAAAGGCCAGTCCCCATGAGAGTTGCTCGGTGGCCTCTCGGGATTCCTCTCCCGTCGATGCCGGGTCCTAAGGTCTTGTGTGGAGTGGGTGCCGGAACCTGAGGATATCTCTCCGGTGCTGACATGGATCTTGGGTACATCTGGAGTCTCCAAAGGGGAGTCAGTCCTCGTCTCGAATGGGGGAATGCACGTGCGCTTTCCTCCCGAGCTCTAGCAGCAGTGTCACGCTTCCCTTCGCGTGGATCAAGGCATCTGTGGCTTTCCCTCAAGGCTTTCCCATGAGGCTTACCCACGAGGCTTTCCCACAGGGCTGTCGTACGTGCCACCGTGATGTGAGTCGATCCTCGGCTTGAAGGTCGAGGCAGTCTGGAGAAAACAGGTTTCCCTGGAATGGACTGAGACATCTGGGGGACTCCTGGAATGCTGGCATGACCCTGGAGTTCCTCTCGCCTTTCCTGTGGAGAGCGCCTCCTCTTGAGATGCGATGGGAACGCCGGGAATTCTTTCCCGACCAAGCAGGGAAAGATCCCTCCTCTCGAGCTATGAGGCGGAAACGGGGCTCCTCTGGATGTGGGCGGGACTCTCGTGCTTCCTCTCGAGTGGAGACGGGAATATCGGGGAAATTCCTCAGTTGCATCAAGGGAGTGGAGGACCCTTTGGAAATTCAAGAGGTTAGGTGTGATTAGCCTTGAGAAACCTCAGCGGAAATGGGCCTCATCTCGCCTGGAACGGAGAACCTCCTGGATTTTCTCAAGTTGGGGCAGGTGCTCTGGACTTACGACGGGGAACTCAGGGACCCGCTCTGGTGGCCTTAGGAAAGGCCAGTCCCCATGCGAGTTGCTCGGGGGCCTCTGGCCATTCCTCTCCCGTCAATGCCGGGGCCTAAGACCTTTTGTGCCGGAACATGTGGATTCCTCTCCAGTGCTGACATGGATCTTGAGGAGATTCTGGAGTCTCCCCAGGGGAGTCAGTCCTCGTCTCGAGTGGGGGCATGCACGTGCGTTTTCCTCCCGAGTTGTTGCAGCAGTGTCACGCTTCCCTTCGCGTGGATCAAAGCATCTGTGGCTTTCCCTCGAGGCTTTCCCTCGAGGCTTTCCCACGAGGCTTTCCCACAGGGCTGTCCCACGTGCCACCGTGGTGTGAGTCGATCCTCGGATTGAATGTCGAGGCAGTGCTGGGAAAACAGGTTTCCGTGGAATGGACTGAGACATCTGGGGGACTCTGGGAATGGTGGCACGACCCTGGAGTTCCTGTCGATTTCCTGTGGAGAGGGCCTCGTCTTGAGATGCGCCGGGAACACCGGGAATTCTTTCCCGATCACGCAGGGAAAGGATCCCTCCTCTCCAGCTAGGAGGCGGAAACGGGTCTCCTCTGGATGTTGGCGGGACTCTCGTGATTCCTCTCGAGTGGAGATTGGTATGTCAGGGAACTTCTTCAGTTGCAGCAAGGGTGTGAAGGTCCCTTTGGAAATTCCAGAGGTTAGGTGTGATTAGCCTCGAGACGCCTCAGCGGAAATGGGCCTCATCTCGCCTGGAGGAGAGACCCTTCTGGATATTCTCGAGTTGCGGCAGGTGCTCTGGACTTACGACGGGAACCTCAGGGACTCGCTCTCGTGGCCTCAGGAAAGGCCAGTCCCAATGCGAGTTGCTCGGGGGCATCACGGGATACCTCTCTGTCGATGCCGGAGCTAAAGACCTTTATTGCAGTCGATGCAGGAACCTGAGAATTCCTCTCCAGTGCTGACATGGAACTTGGGGTACTTCTGCAGTCTCCCCAGGGAAATCAGTTCTCGTCACGATAGGGGGCATGCAAGTGCGCTTTCCTTCCGAGCTGTAGCAGCAGTGTCACGCTTCCCTTCGCGTGGATCAAGGAATCTGTGGCTTTTCCTCGAGGCTTTCCCACGAGGCTTTCCCACGAGGCTTTCGCACAGGGCTGTCCCACGTGCCACCGTGGTGTGAGTCAATCCCCGGCTAGAAAGTGGAGGCAGGGCAGGGAAAATAGTTTTCCCTGGAGAGGACTGAGACATCTGGGGGACTCTGGGAAAGGTGGCACGACCCTGGAGTTCCTCTCGCCTTTCCTGTGGAGAGCGCCTCCTCTTAAGATGCGTCGGGAACTCCGGGAATTCTTTCCCGACCACGCAGGGAAATGATCCCTCCTGGGGATGAGGCGGAAACGGGGCTCCTTTGGATGTGGGCGGGACTCACCTGCTTCCTCTCGAGTGGAGACGGGTGTGTCGGGGAAATTCTTGAGTTGCAGCAAGGGTGTGAAGGACCCTTTGGAAGTACCAGAGGTTAGGTGAGATTAGCCTCGAGACGCCTCAGCGGAAATGGGCCTCATCTCGCCTGGAGGGGAGAACCTCCTGGATTTTCTCGAGTTGCGGCAGGTGCTCTCGACTTACGACGGGGACCTCAGGGACCCGCTCTGGTGGCCTCAGGAAAGGCCAGTCCCCATGCGAGTTGCTCGGGGGCCTCTCGGGATTCCTCTCCCGTCAATGCCAGAGCCTAAGACCTTGTGTGGAGTCGGTGCCGGAACCTGAGGATTCCTCTCCAGTGCTGACATGGGTCTTGGGGTACTTCTGGAGTCTCCCCAGGGGAGTCAGTCCTCGTCTCGAGTGGGGCATGCACGTGGGATTTCCTCCCGAGGTGTAGCAGCAGTGTCACGCTTCCCTTCAGGTGGATCAAGGGATCAGGGGCTTTCCCTCGAGTCTTTCCGAAGAGGCTTTCCCATGAGGCTTTCCCACAGGGATGTCCCACGTGCCACCGAGGTGTGAGTCGATCCTCGACTTGAAAGTCGAGGCAGTGCAGGGAAAACAGGTTTCCCTGGAATGGACTGAGACATCTGGGCGACTCTGGGAATGGTGGCACGACCCTGGAGTTCCTCTCGCCTTTACTTTGGAGAGCGCCCCCTCTTGAGATGCGACGGGAACGCCGGGATTTCTTTCCGGAACACGCAGGGAAAGGATCTCTCCTCTCGAGCTAGGAGGCGGAAACAGGGCTCCTCTGGATTTGGGCGGGACTCTCGTGCTTACTCTCGAGTGGAGACGGGTGTGTCGGGGAACTTCTTGATTCCAGCATGGGTGTAAAGGTCCCTTTGGAAGTTCCAGAGGTTAGATGTGATTAGCCTCGAGACGCCTCAGCGGAAATGGGCATCATCTCGCCTGGAGGGCAGAACCTCCTGGATTTTCTCGAGTTGCAGCAGGTGCTCTCGACTTACGATGGGCCCCTTAGGGACCGGCTCTGGTGGCCACAGGAAAGGCCAGTCCCCATGCGAGTTGCTCGGGAGACTCTCGGGATTTCTCTCCCGTCCATGCCAGGGCCTAGGACCTGGTGTGGAGTCGGTGCCGGAACCTGAGTATTCCTCTCCAGTGCTGACATGGATCTTGGGGTAATTCTGGAGTCTCCCCAGGGGAGTCTGTCCTCGTCTCGAGTGGGGGCATGCACGTGCGCTTTCCTCCCGAGCTGTAGCAGCAGTGTCACGCTTCCCTTCTCGTGGATCAAGGGATCTGAGGCTTTCCCTCGAGGCTTTCCCACGAGGCTTTCCCACAGGGGTGTCCCAGGTGCCACCGTGGTGTGAGTCGATCCTCGGCTTGAAAGTAGAGGCAGTGCAGGGAAAACTGGTTTCCCTGGAATGGACTGAGCCATCTGGGGGACTCCTGGAATGTTGGCACGACCCTGGAGTTCCTCTCGCCTTTCCTGTGGAGAGCGCCTCCTCTTGACATGCGACGGGAACGCCAGGAATTCTTTCCCGACCACTCAGGGAAAGATCCCTCCTCTCGAGCTATGAGGCGGAAACGGGGCTCGCTGGATGTGGGCGGGACTCTCGTGCTTCCTCTCGAGTGGAGACGGGAATGTCGGGGAAATTCCTCAGTTGCAGCAAGGGTGTGAAGGACCCTTTGGAAATTCAAGAGGTTAGGTGTGATTAGCCTTGAGAAACCTCAGCGGTAATGGGCCTCATCTGGCCTGGAAGGGAGGACCTCCTGGATTTTCTCAAGTTGCGGCAGGTGCTCTGGACTTATGACGGGGAACTCAGGGACCCGCTCTGGTGGCCTTAGGAAAGGCCAGTCCCCATGCGAGTTGCTGGGGGCCCTCTCGCAATTCCTCTCCCGACGATGCCGTGGCCTAAGACCATTTGTGGAGTCAGTGCCGGAACCTGTGGATTCCTCTCCAATGCTGACATAGATCTTGAGGAGATTCTGGAGTCTCCCAAGGGGAGTCAGTCCTCGTCTCGAGTGGGGGCATGCACGTGCGCTTTCCTCCCGAGCTGTTGCAGCAGTGTCACGCTTCCTTTTGCGTGGATCAAAGCATCTGTGGCTTTCCCTCGAGGCTTTCCCACGAGGCTTTCCCAAGAGGCTTTCCCACAGGGCTGTCCCACGTGCCACCGTGGTGTGAGTCGATCCTCGGCTTGAAAGTCGAGGCAGTGCGGGGATAACAGGTTTCCCTGGAATGGACTGAGACATCTGGTGGCCTCTGGGAATGGTGGCACGACCCTGGAGTTCCTCTCGCCTTTCCTGTGGAGAGCGCCTCCTCTTGAGATGCGCCGGGAACACCGGGAATTCTTTCCCAATCACGCAGGGAAAGGATCCCTCCTATCGAGCTAGGAGGCGGAAACAGGGCTCCTCTGGATGTGGGCGGGACTCTCGTGCTTCCTCTCGAGTGGAGATGGGTATGTCAGGGAACTTCTTGAGTTGCAGCAAGGGTGTGAAGGACCCTTTGGAAGTTCCAGAGGTTAGGTGTGATTAGCCTCGAGTCGCCTCAGCGGAAATGGTCCTCATCTCGCCTGGAGGGGAGAACCTCCTGGATATTCTCGAGTTGCGGCAGGTGCTCTCGACTTACGACGGGAACCTCAGGGACCCGCTCTGGTTGCCTCAGGAAAGGCCAGTCCCCATGCGAGTTGCTCGGGGGCCTAACGGGATACCTCTCCTGTCGATGCCAGGGCCTAAGACCTTGTGTGAAGTCGGTGCGGGAACCTGAGGATTCGTCTCAGTGCTGACATGGATCTTGGGATATTTCTGGAGTCTCCCCAGAGGAGTCAGTCCCCGTCTCGAGTGGGGGCATGCACGTGTGCTTTCCTCTTGAGCAGTAGCAGCAGTGTCACGCTTCCCTTCGCGTGGATCAAGGGATCTGTGGCTTTCCCTCGAGGCTTTCCCACGAGGCTTTCCCACAGGGCTGTCCCACGTGCCACCGAGGTGTGAGTCGATCCTCGACTTGAAAGTCGAGGCAGTGCAGGGAAAACAGGTTTCCCTGGAATGGATTGAGACATCTGGGGGTCTCTGGGAATGCTGGCAAGACCCTGGAGTTCCTCTCGCCTTTCCTGTGGAGAGCGCCTCCTCTTGAGATGCGACGGGAACGCCGGGAATTCTTTCCCAACCACGCAGGGAAAGGATACTACCTCTCGAGCTAGGAGGCGGAAACGTGGTTCCTCTGGATGTGGGCGGGACTCTCGGGCTTCCTCTCGAGTGAAGACGGGTATGTCGGGGAACTTCTTGAGTTGCAGCAAGGGTGTGAAGGACCCTTGGAAGTTCCACAGGTTAGGTGTGATTAGCCTCGAGACGCCTCAGCAGAAATGGCCCTCATCTCGCCTGGAGGGGAGAACCTCCTGGATTTTCTCGAGTTGCGGCAGGTGCTGTCGACTTACGATGGGGACCTCAGGAACCCGCTCTGGGGGCGTCAGGAAAGGCCAGTCCCCATGAGAGTTGCTCGGTGGCCTCTCGGATTCCTCTCCCGTCGATGCCGGGTCCTAAGGTCTTGTGTGGAGTGGGTGCCGGAACCTGAGGATATCTCTCCGGTGCTGACATGGATCTTGGGTACATCTGGAGTCTCCAAAGGGGAGTCAGTCCTCGTCTCGAATGGGGGAATGCACGTGCGCTTTCCTCCCGAGCTCTAGCAGCAGTGTCACGGCTTCCCTTCGCGTGGATCAAGGCATCTGTGGCTTTCCCTCAAGGCTTTCCCATGAGGCTTACCCACGAGGCTTTCCCACAGGGCTGTCGTACGTGCCACCGTGATGTGAGTCGATCCTCGGCTTGAAGGTCGAGGCAGTCTGGAGAAAACAGGTTTCCCTGGAATGGACTGAGACATCTGGGGGACTCCTGGAATGCTGGCATGACCCTGGAGTTCCTCTCGCCTTTCCTGTGGAGAGCGCCTCCTCTTGAGATGCGATGGGAACGCCGGGAATTCTTTCCCGACCAAGCAGGGAAAGATCCCTCCTCTCGAGCTATGAGGCGGAAACGGGGCTCCTCTGGATGTGGGCGGGACTCTCGTGCTTCCTCTCGAGTGGAGACGGGAATATCGGGGAAATTCCTCAGTTGCATCAAGGGAGTGGAGGACCCTTTGGAAATTCAAGAGGTTAGGTGTGATTAGCCTTGAGAAACCTCAGCGGAAATGGGCCTCATCTCGCCTGGAACGGGAGAACCTCCTGGATTTTCTCAAGTTGGGGCAGGTGCTCTGGACTTACGACGGGGAACTCAGGGACCCGCTCTGGTGGCCTTAGGAAAGGCCAGTCCCCATGCGAGTTGCTCGGGGGCCTCTGGCCATTCCTCTCCCGTCAATGCCGGGGCCTAAGACCTTTTGTGCCGGAACATGTGGGATTCCTCTCCAGTGCTGACATGGATCTTGAGGAGATTCTGGAGTCTCCCCAGGGGAGTCAGTCCTCGTCTCGAGTGGGGGGCATGGCACGTGCGTTTTCCTCCCGAGTTGTTGCAGCAGTGTCACGCTTCCCTTCGCGTGGATCAAAGCATCATGTGGCTTTCCCTCGAGGCTTTCCCTCGAGGCTTTCCCACGAGGCTTTCCACCAGGGCTGTCCCACGTGCCACCGTGGTGTGAGTCGATCCTCGGCATTGAATGTCGAGGCAGTGCTGGGAAAACAGGTTTCCGTGGAATGGACTGAGACATCTGGGGGACTCTGGGAATGGTGGCACGACCCTGGAGTTCCTGTCGATTTCCTGTGGAGAGGGCCTCGTCTTGAGATGCGACCGGGAACACCGGAATTCTTTCCCGATCACGCAGGGAAAGGATCCCTCCTCTCCAGCTAGGAGGCGAAACGGGTCTCCTCTGGATGTTGGCGGACTCTCGTGCATTCCTCTCGAGTGGAGATTGGTATGTCAGGGAACTTCTTCAGTTGCAGCAAGGGTGTGAAGGATCCCTTTGGAAATTCCAGGAGGTTAGGTGTGATTAGCCTCGAGACGCCTCAGCGGAAATGGGCCTCATCTCGCCTTGGAGGGGAGAGACCTCTCTGGATATTTCTCGAGTTGCGGCAGGTGCTCTGGACTTACGACGGGAACCTCAGGGACTCGCTCTGGTGGCCTCAGGAAAGGCCAGTCCCAATGCGAGTTGCTCGGGGCATCACGGATACCTCTCTGTCGATGCCGGAGCTAAAGACCTTTATTGCAGTCGATGCAGGAACCTGAGAATTCCTCTCCAGTGCTGACATGGAACTTGGGGTACTTCTGCAGTCTCCCCAGGGAAATCAGTTCTCGTCACGATAGGGGGCATGCAAGTGCGCTTTCCTTCCGAGCTGTAGCAGCAGTGTCACGCTTCCCTTCGCGTGGATCAAGGAATCTGTGGCTTTTCCTCGAGGCTTTCCCACGAGGCTTTCCCACGAGGCTTTCGCACAGGGCTGTCCCACGTGCCACCGTGGGTGTGAGTCAATCCCCGGCTAGAAAGTGGAGGCAGGCAGGGAAATAGTTTTCCCTGGAGAGGACTGAGACATCTGGGGGACTCTGGGAAAGGTGGCACGACCCTGGAGTTCCTCTCGCCTTTCCTGTGGAGAGCGCCTCCTCTTAAGATGCGTCCGGAACTCCGGGAATTCTTTCCCGACCACGCAGGGAAATGATCCCTCCTGGGGATGAGGCGGAAACGGGGCTCCTTTGGATGTGGGCGGGACTCACCTGCTTCCTCTCGAGTGGAGACGGGTGTGTCGGGGAAATTCTTGAGTTGCAGCAAGGGTGTGAAGGACCCTTTTGAAGTACCAGAGGTTAGGTGAGATTAGCCGAGACGCCTCAGCGGAAATGGGCCTCATCTCGCCTGGAGGGGAGAACCTCCTGGATTTTCTCGAGTTGCGGCAGGTGCTCTCGACTTACGACGGGGACCTCAGGACCCGCTCTGGTGGCCTCAGGAAAGGCCAGTCCCCATGCGAGTTGCTCGGGGGCCTCTCGGGATTCCTCTCCCGTCAATGCCAGAGCCTAAGACCTTGTGTGGGAGTCGGTGCGGAACCTGAGGATTCCTCTCCAGTGCTGACATGGGTCTTGGGGTACTTCTGGAGTCTCCCAGGGGAGTCAGTCCTCGTCTCGAGTGGGGCATGCACGTGGGATTTCCTCCCGAGGTGTAGCAGCAGTGTCACGCTTCCCTTCA
>NW_017218875.1:0-11677 GCF_001704415.2 Capra hircus | reverse complement strand
CGGGTTCCTCTGAAATGGACTGAGACATCTGGGGGACTCTTGGAATGGTGGCACGACCCTGGAGTTCCTCTCGCCTTTCCTTTTGAGAGCCCTTGCTCCTTGACATGCCACGGAACGCCGAAAAATCTTTCCTGACTAAGCAGGATAGGATCCTTCATCTCAGAAACGGGGTTCCTCTGAATGTGGGCGGACCCTCGTGCTTCCTCTCGTGTGGAGACGGGTATGTCGGGGAACTTCTTGAGTTGCAGCAAGGACCCTTTTGAATTTCCAGAGGTTAGGTGTGATGAGCCTCCAGACACCTCAGAGGAAATGGGCCTCATCCCGCCTGGAGGGGAGAACTCCTGGATTTTACCCAGTTGCGGCAGGTGCTCTCGACTTACGACGCGGACCTCAGGGACCCGCTCTGGTGGCCTCAGGAAAGGCCAGTCCACATGCGAGTTGCTCGGGGCCTCTCGGGATTCCTCTCCTGTCGATGCCGGGTCCTAAGATCTTGTGTGGAGTCGGTGCCGGAACCTGAGGATTCCTCTCCAGTGCTGACATGGATCTTGGGTACTTCTGGTGTCTCCCAGGGGAATCAGTCCTCGTCTCGAGTGGGGGCATGCACGTGCGCTTTCCTCCCGAGCTGTAGCAGGAGTGTGGCGCTTCCTTCGCGTGGATCAAGGATCTGTGGCTTCCCTCGAGGCTTTCCCTCGAGGATTTCCCACGAGGCTTTCCCACAGGACTGTCCCTCGTGCCACGTGGTGTGAGTCGATCCTCGGCTTGAAAGTCGAGGCAGTGCAGGGAAAACAGGTTTCCCTGGATTGGACTGAGACATCTGGGGGACTCTGTGATTGGTAGCACGACCCTGGAGTTTCTCTCGCCTTTCCTGTGCAGAGCGCCTCCTCTTGAGATGCAACGAGAACGCCGGGAATTCTTGACCGACCAGGCAGGGAAAGGATCCCTTCTCTGGAGCTATGAGGCAGAAATGGGGCTCCTCTTGATGTGGGCGGGACTCTCGTGCTTCCTCTCGAGTGGAGACGGGCATGTCGGGGAACTTCTTGTGTTGCAGCAAGGGTGTGAAGGACCCTTTAGAAGTTCCAGAGGTTATGTGTGATTAGCCTCGAGACGCCTCAGCTGAAATGGGCCTCAACTCGCCTGGAGGGGTAAACATCCTGGATTTTCTCAAATTGCGGCAGGTGCTCGCGACTTACGATGGGGACCTCAGGGACCCGTTCTGGTGGCCTCAGGAAAGACCAGTCCTCATGCGCGTTGCTCGGGTCTCGGATTCCTCTCCCGTCGATGCCGGGGCCTAAGCCCTTGTGTGAAGTCGGTGTCGGAACCTGAGGTTTCCTCTCCAGTGCTGACATGGATCTTGGGCTACTTCTGGAGTTTCCCCAGAGGAGTCAGTCCTCGTCTCGAGTGGGGGCATGCACCTGTGCTTTCCTCCCGAGCTGTAGCAGCATTGTCACGCTTCCTTCGCGTGGATCAAGGGATCAGTGTCTTTCCCACGAGGCTTTCCCCACGAGGCTTTCCCACAGGGCTGTCCCACGTGCCACCGTGGTGTGAGTCGATCCTCGGCTTGAAAGTCGAGGGAGTGCAGGGAAAACAGGTTTCCCTGCAATGGACTGAGACATCTGGGGGACTCTGGGAATGGTGGCACGACCCTGGAGTTCCTCTCGCCTTTCCTATGGAGAGCGCCTCCTCTTGAGATGCGACGGGAACGCCGGGAATTCTTTCCCCAACACACAGGGAAAGGATCCCTCCTCTCGAGCTAGGAGGCGGAAAAGCGGCTCCTCTGGATGTGGGCGGGACTCTCGTGCTTCCCCTCGAGTGGAGACGGGTGTGTCGGGGAACTTCTTGAGTTGCAGCAAGGGTGTGAAGGACCCTTTGGAATTTCCAGAGGTTAGGTGTGATTAGCCTCGAGACGCCTCAGCGGAAACGGGCCTCATCTCGCCTGGAGGGGAGAACCTCCTGGATTTTCTCCAGTTGTGGCAGATGCTCTCGACTTACGACGGGGACCTCAGGGACCCGCTCTGGTGGCCTCAGGAAAGGCCAGTCCGCATGCGAGTTTCTCGTGGGCCTCTCGGGATTCCTCTCCCATCGATGCCGGGTCCTAAGACCTTGTCTGTATTCGGTGCCGGAACCTGAGGATTCCTCTGCAGAGCTAGATGGATCTTGGGGCACTTCTGGAGTCTCCGCAGGGGAGTCAGTCCTCGTTTCGAGTGGGGGCATGCACGTGCGCTTTCCACCCGAGCTGTAGCAGCAGTGTCATGCTTCCTTTCGCGTGGATCAAGGGATCTACGGCTCTTCCTTGAGGCTTTCCCACGAGGCTTTCCCACGAGCTTTCCACAGGGCTGTCCCACGTGCCACCGTGGTGTGAGTCGATCCTCGCCTTGAAAGTCGAGGCAGTGTAGGTCAAACAGGTTTCCCTGTAATGGACTGAGACATCTGGGGGTCTCTGAGAATGGTGGCACGACTCTGGAGTTTCTCTCGCCTTTCCTGTGGAGAGCACCTCCTCTTGAGATGCGACATTAACGCCGGCAATTCTTTCGAGACCACGCAGGCAAACGATCCCTCCTCAGGAGCTATGAGGCGGAAACGGGGCTCCTCCGATGTGGGCGGGACTCTCGTGCTTCCTCTCGAGTGGAGACGGGTATTTCGGGGAACTTCTTGAGTTGCAGCAACGGTGTTGAAGGACCGTTGGAAGTTCCAGAGGTTAGGTGGGATTAGCCTTGAGACTCCTCAGCGTAAATGGGCCTCAACTCGCCTGGAGGGGAGAGCTCCTGGATTTTTCTGGAGTTGCGGCAGGTGCTCTCGACGTTACGACGGGGACCTCAGGCGACCCGATCTGGTGGCCTCAGGAAAGGCCAGTCCCATGCGAGTTGCTCGGGGCCTCTCGGGATTCCTCTCCTGTCGATGCCGGGCCTAAGACCTCGTGTGGAGTCGGTGCCGGAACCTGAGGATTCCTCTCCAGTGCTGACATGGATCTAGGGGTACTTCTGGAGTCTCCCCACGGGGAGTCAGTCCTGGTCTCGAGTGGGGGCATGCACGTGCGCTTTCCTCCCGAGGTGTAGCAGCGGTTGCACGCTTTCCCTTCGCGTGGATCAAGGGATCAGTGGGCTTTCCCTGGAGGCTTTCCCACGAGGCTTTCCCACGAGGCTTTCCCACAGGGCTGTCCCACGTGCCACCGTGGTGTGAGTCGATCCTCTGCTTGAAAGTCGAGGCAGGTGCAGGAAGAACAGATTTCCCTGGAATGGACTGAGACATCTGGGGTGCTCTGGGAATGGTGGCACGACCCTGGAGTTCCTCTCGCCTTTCCTGTGGAGAGCGCCTCCTCTTGAAATGCGACGGTAACGCCGGGAATTCTTTCCTGACCACGCAGGGAAAGGATACCTCCTCTCGAGCTAGGAGGCGGATACGGGGCTCCTCTGGATATGGGCGGGACTCTTGTGCTTCCTCTCGAGTGGAGACGGGTATGTCGGGGAACTTCTTGAGTTGCAGCAAGGGTGTGAAGGACCCTTTGGAAATTCCAGAGGTTAGGTGTGCTTAGCCTCGAGATGCCTCAGCGGAAATGGGCCTCATCTCGCTGGGAGGGGAGACCCTCCTGGATTTTCTCGAGTTGCGGCCGGTGCTCTCGACTTACGACGGGGACCTCGGGGACCAGCTCTGGTGGCCTCAGGAAAGGCCAGTCCCCATGCGAGTTGCTCTGGGGCCTCTCGGGATACCTCTCCCGTCGATGCCGGGGCCTAAGACATTGTGTGTAGTTGGTGCCGGAACTGGAGGATTCCTCTCCAGTACTGACATGGATCTTGGGGTACTTCAGGAGTCTCCCCAGGGGAGTCAGTCCTCGTCTCGAGTGGGGTCATGCGCGTACGCTTTCCTCCCAAGCTGTAGCAGCAGTGTCGCGTTTCCCTTCGCCTGGATCAAGGGATCTGTGGCTTCCCCCTCCGAGGCTTTCCCACGAGGCTTTCCCACGAGGCTTTCCCACAGGGCTGGCCCAAGTGCCACTAGTGGTGTGAGTCGATCCCTCGGCTTGAAAGTCGAGGCAGTGCAGGGAAAACAGGTTCCCTGGAATGGACTGAGACATCTGGGGGACTCTGGGAATGGTGGCACGACCCTGGAGTTCCTCTCCAGCCTTTCCTGTGGAGAGCGCCTCCTCTTGAGATGCGACGGGAACGCCGGGAATTCTTTCCTGACCACGCAGGGAAAGGATACCTCCTCTTGAGCTAGGAGACGGATACGGGGCTCCTCTGGATATGGGCCGGGACTCCTTGTGCTTCCTCTCGGAGTGGAGACTGGTATGTCGGGGAACTTCTTGAGTTGCAGCAAGGGTGTGAAGGACCCTTTGGAAATTCCAGAGGTTTAGGTGTGATTAGCCTCGAGATGCCTCAGCGGAAATGGGCCTCATCTCGCCTGGAGGGGAGACCCTTCTGGATTTTCTTGAGTTGGCGGCAGGTGCTCTCGACTTATGACGGGGACCTCGGGGACCGCTCTCGTGGCCTCAGGAAAGGCCAGTCCCCATGCGAGTTGCTGGGGGCCTCTTGGGATTCCTCTCCCTTTGATGCAGGGCCTAAGACCTTGTGTGGAGTTGGGGCCGGAACCTGAGGATTCCTCTCCAGGGCTGACATTATTCTTGGGGTAATTTTTAATGTCCCCAGGGGAGTCAGTCCTCGTCTCGAGTGGAGGCATGCACGTGCGTTTTTCTCCTGAGCGGTAGCAGCAGTGTCACGCTTCCCGTCTGGTGGATCAAGGGATCTGTGGCTTTCCCTTGAGGCTTTCCCACGAGGCTTTCCCACAGGGCTATTCCACGTGCCACCATGGTGTGAGTCGATCCTCGGCGTGAAAGTCGAAGCAGTGCAGGGAAAACAGGAACCTCTTTCCCCACAGTAGTGGGTACACTGTCCCCTCGGGCGGGTATCTCCACGGGCACTCGCGCTGGTGGGTTCCTCTCGGAGATGCAGACTTAGGCTCCACATGGGAAAAGCCCCCAAATGGCATTAGCTACCAGTCCAGACGCTGGCCCCTCAGGTCTCTGGCTGGAGCGTTGCGCTCCAAGCAACTCTAAGCCCTCAGGGGTGGTGCTCTGGGACTGCTGTAGGGAAAGGACGCCATGAGCCCACGGAGGAGTTGAGGAGGGGCAGGGCGGACACCGGAGGCGAGAACAGTGAGGGATCTAGTTGGAGGCGCTGGAGAGATCGTCCGGTGTCCCGGAATGCCTCGGAGGAGCCAGCGGGGGACAGTCGAGGCCCAGGGACCTGTGGAATGTGAAAAGGCGGGAAACCCCAGAGCAAGGCAGGCTGGGGAAGGGGGCGTGGGTGGCCAATTCAAAGGGACCTAGGGGCGTTTCCTGGGCGGTGAGCTCCCTTGGCACTGCTGAGGGCCCCTGATTGATCCACCCGGGGTTGATCCCACCCCCCGCTGCGAGGGAGGGCCACAAACCAAAGGCCCCCGAACTGCCTGCCCACCCCGACGGGGATCTTGGCATTCGGGGCACAGGCCGTGCCTGGGAAAAGCCCACTCGCTCCACGGGACTCCCTCCACGGTCTCTGCTTGGAAAGAGGCCAGGGGCGGCCCCCTCCATCTACGCACCTAAACCTATTGACGTCAATGGGGGCGGAGCCGCCTCCCGCTTCTCCAGAGTCCTGAGCTGCTGGGGCCCTGCCCACTCGGCCAGCAGTCTGCAGGTGCGCCCGTGTGCCTCTCCCACCATGGCTTCGTCCGGCTCCTCCAGCACCTCAAGCGGTACGTTTGCCCTCGGTCCCTGGGGTCGGATCACATCTCAGGGGATTTGCGGGTGGCCCGGGCAAGGGCTCTCCGGCCAACGTGTCGACCCCCCCTCCGCCCGAGAACGGCGGGGACCCATCGCCGGCCCGGGGTTCCGAGGCGTCAGGTGTGCCCAAAGTCGGAGGGCGTGGCATCGTTCGTTCATCTTGCTCCTTTGGCACACACATGTCTTCTCCGTTCTCTTTTCTGGGAAGACAGTGTTGTTTCAGGGGCCGCGCTGCGGGGGGGCAGGGGCCGGGGTTGGGGGGTGGTGGGAGCGAGTGCTGTGGCTGGGATGAGGCCCTTTATCCTCACATCTTCCTGTGGGAATGGGAGTCGGGGAGCTCTGTGGCCTTGCCACCTTCAGTGACTTCCTCTGCACAGGGGCCTAGTGGCTTCTGCCTTCTGTCAGGCGTTAAGGGGTTTGGGCTTCGCTTTGGCGGCCTTGGCCTTTGCCTTGGCCTGGGCCTTGGCCTTGCCCTTGGCCTTGCCTTGCCCTTGCCCTTGGCCTGGGGCTTGGCCTTGCCCTTGGCCTTGGCCTTGGCCTTGGCCTTACCTTACCCTTGCCCTTACCTTACCCTTGCCCTTGAACTTGACCTTGGTGACCTTGAACTTGAACCTTTGACTTGACCTTGAAATTTAACTTGACCTTGAACTTCAACCTTGAACTTGACCTTGACCTTGAACTTGAACTTGAACTTGAACCTTGACCAACAACGGGAGACCTCCAGATTTGCTCAGAGCACCGGAGGTTCCAGAGGCAGGGCCCTGTATCTCCCCTGCCCTTTGTGATCATTGCAAAGACATTCCTAGCTGATAGGGGGCATGCCCAAGAAGAAGCAAGCAGTGGAAGTGTGTTTGACACGACTGTGTGCCTTCCTGGCCTCAACTCCACAAGGGGCCTTTCCTCTCGAAGTAGGCCCCATGTCCCCTTGGGGAGGGTGTCATGCCTCTTTTCTCCTCACTGCCAAAGGGTGGAGCAAAGCTCGCTCTGTCAGAGGTACAAAAACAGCAATTGAATGGATTTTCAAGCTCTTGCTAGGCTGCACCCTTTCAGGGCCCACTTTACTGAAACAGGTGCTCTGTGGCCCCTGGTTGGGTATGAAGGTTCACAAACAGGGTGAGATCCTGTCCAAGCCAAGAATTTTCCTGAAAGACCTAGGCTCACTAGAGCTCTCCTCCAGAGCAAAGGGGATAGAGGAGATATATGGAGGAGTCTTTGCCTTTCCCTGTGAGTGTGGGGCTACTCCCTACGGCCCCAAGCTCAGGGATAACTGCCTCTAAGAAAGGAATGGCAAGAAGCGCTATTCTTGGAGGTTGGGACAGGGAGTTCGCAGCATGTGGGGAAAGAAAGACTTCTTCGGGGAAGAAGAGGCAACCACTGGGGGTGTGTTTGCAAGCCTCTATTTGGAAGGAACAGGTTTGCTTATACAACTCAAGACCTCCAGATCTGCTCAGAGGACTGAAGTTCCAGAGACAGGGCCATGTATCTCCCCTTCCCTTTGAGATCCTTGCAAAGACATTCCTAGCAGATCGTGGGAGTGCCCATGAAGAAGCAAGCAGCGGGAGTGTGCTTGACATCACTGGCTGCCTACCTGGGCTCAGCTCCTCAAGGGCCTTTCTCTCCTGGTAGGCCCTATGTCCCCTTTGGGAGAGGGTTGTGCCCTCTTCCCTCCACACTGCCAAGGGTGGAGGTGGAGCAAACTCTTTCTCTCCGAGGTTAAAAAAAAGACAAACTGGATGGATTTTTTAAGCTCTTGCTATGCTGCACCCCTCCAGGACCCACTCGAGCAAAACAGGTGCCCTGAGGCCCCTAGGTCGGGTATGCAGGTTCACACACTGGGTGTGATCCCGTCAAAGCCAAGAATTTTCCTGACAGACCTAGGCTCTCTAGAGCTCTCCTCCAGAGGAAAGGGGACAGAAAAGACGTGTGTGTGGAGGTGGCTCTGCCTTTCCAGGTCCCAATCTCAGGGATAACTGCCCCTAAGAAAGGAACTGCTGCTGCTGCTGCTGGCTAAGTTGCTTCAGTCGTGTTCGACTCTGTGCGACGCTATAGACGGTAGCCCACTAGGCTCCCCCGTCCCTGGGATTCTCCAGGCAAGAACAGTAAGTGGGTTGCCATTGCCTTCTCCAATGCATGAAAGTGAAAATGAAAGTGCAGTCGCTCAGTCGTGTCCGACCCTCAGTGACCCCATGGACTGCAGCCTACCAGGCTTCTCCGTCCATAGGATTTTCTGAAAGGAACTGCAAGAAGTGCTTTTCCAGGAGGCTGGGAAAGGGAGTTCACAGGATGTGGGGAAAGAGAGCCTCCTTCTGGGAAGAATAGCAGCCACTTGTTTTGTGTTGCAAACCTCTATTTGGAAGGAACAGGTTAGCTTATACAAAGGGAGACCTCCAGATCTGCTCAGAGGACCAAGTTGCAGAGGCAGGTCGGTGTATTTTCCCTTCACTTTGCGATCCTTGCAAAGACATTCCTTGCTGATAGATGATTCAGCAAGGGCATTTGAGACTGTTGTTTTCTTTCCTAGGTTCAAAGATTCCTTCAGTTCCTAATATAGATATCCTAGAAATTATGTGACATCCCTTAAAATCTGATATGTCCTGGTCAAATGTTTGTCAGTTATAATTCTAGTTATCATATTAAAGCATTGCAAGTCGCAGCAGTGACCAGATTACATTGTCAATTTCTATTTAATCAGGTTTTAACCATGTCCTCTATGGTTTCACCTTTGCAGAAATACTGCTACTTCAAGATATATGGAAAATACTTTTTTAAGCTTACCGATAATTTGTTTGTTTGTTTGTTTGTCTTCTGGTAAGCTGGTACCAGATGGAATTTAGTCTCCTCTCTAGGTTAAGAGAACAAAGTTTTCTTAGAATGCAATTTTTGATAACAGACTATGAGTTTCTTTACCTTTCATTGATTTATAATTGTTTTCATCATCTGTTTTTTTACTTCGGTAAAGTAAATAAGCCTTACTTAAGATTTTGGTACATGTAGGATGGACAAAGCTTTCCCCACTCTTGCAAGTTCCCTTAACCCTTCAGATTCTTCTCCTGGGACCAAGATCTCACTTTCCTCCAGAGGGACAATCCAAGCTTTTTATTAGTTGATCTGCCCCTGACATCAGAGTCAATGTGAGCACGAGTTGGCCCATAATTTAGGCATGAAACCTATGACTACATAAAGAAAAGGTGACTTTATGATTCAGGGATGGCCATGATATGCCTTGCACTTCAGAGAAAATGGGTTAAAATGATTTTTTTTTCTTCAAAACTGCACAGCCAGTTCTTTTCAGCATATGCAATTGAAAACATCTAGTCATTAGGTCAGTTTTCATTCCAATCCCAAAGAAAGGCAATGACAAAGAATATTCAAGCTGCTGCACAATTGCACTCATCTCACACACTAGTAAAGTAATGCTCAAAATTCTCCAAGTTCACATGAACTGTGAACTTCCAAATGTTCAAGAGGGATTTAAAAAATGCAGAGAAACCAGAGATCAAACTGCCAACATCCACTGGATCATTGAAAAAGCAAGAGAGTTCCAGAAAAAAAAAACATCTATTTCTGCTTTATTGACTATGCCAAAGCCTTTGACTGTGTGGATCACAATAAACTGGGAAAAATTCTGAAAGAGATGGGAATACCAGACCACCTGACCTGTCTCTTGAGAAACCTGTATGCAGGTCAGGAAGAAACAGTTCGAACTGGACATGGAACAACAGACTGGTTCTAAATAGGAAAAGGAATATGTCAAGGCTGTATATTGTCACCCTGCTTATTTAACTTATATGCAGAGTACATCATGAGAAACACTGGGCTGGAGGAAGCACACGCTGGAATCCAGATTGCTGGGAGAAATATCAAGAATCTCAGATATGCAGATGACACCACCC
The DNA here is from genome assembly GCF_001704415.2 of Capra hircus. Taxonomy (NCBI): domain Eukaryota; kingdom Metazoa; phylum Chordata; class Mammalia; order Artiodactyla; family Bovidae; genus Capra; species Capra hircus. The sequence goes on along the minus strand of NW_017218875.1, from coordinate 2,035 downwards.
TTATGGCAGAAAGTGAAGAAGAACTAAAGAGTCTCCTGATGAAAGTGAAAGAGGAGAGTGAAAAAGTTAGCTTAAAGCTCAGCATTCAGAAAACTAAAATCATTGCATCCAGTCTCATCACTTCATGGCAAATAGATGGGAAAAATTGGAAACAGCAGCAGACTATTTTGGGGGGCTTGGAAATCACTGCAGGTGATGGCTGCCTCCATGAACTTAAAACATATTTATGACTTGGAAGAAAAGTGATGACCAAACTAGACAGCATATTAAAAAGCCGAGACGTTGCTTTGCCAACAAAGATCCATCCAGTCAAGGCTATGGTTTTTCCATATGTCATGGATGGATATGAAAGATGTACTATAAAGAAAGTGACAGCTGAAAATTGGATGCTTTTGAACTGTGGTGTTGGAGAAGATGCTTGTAGGTCGCTTAGACTACAAGGAGACGCAACCACTCCATCCTAAAGGAAATCAGGTCTGAATATACATTGGAAGGACTAATACTGAACCTGAAACTCCAATACTTTGGCCACTTGATGTGAAGAGCTGACTCACTTGGAAGTTGCTTTGATTTGCCTGTGAGTGTGGGAGCCCTCCTGGGCAAAGGGCCTCAGGGGTCATTGCCACTGAATCACGACCTCCAAGCAAGCGCATTCCAGCTGTGTGACATTCAGGAAGCAGGAGACTGGGAAAACTATCTTCCTTAGAGGAAGGAAAGTCATCCACAGAGAGTGTGTTTTCAGGCCTCTCTTTGCAGCAAGTGTTTTGCTTCTCAGACATCAGAGCTGCAGGCTTGCTCTGAGGGCCTCAATTGCAGAGTCAGGGCTGTGTGTCTCACTGCACTTTCCAAGCATTGCAGACACATTCCTAGGTTGGAGCAGTGCTTCCCATGAGAAAGAAGCCTCGGAGTGTGTCTGAGCGGGCTGAGTGCCATGCTAGGGTCACCTAGTCGAGGGCACCTTGCACATCCAATGGGCCCCAGGCGAGTAGCTATGGACCGGCCCTCGGTTGAGATATCCCAAAGCAGGGAACAAAGCTAGCTCTGTCAGAAGGAGGAAAACAGCAATGGGATGGATTTTCAAGCAGTTGCTAAGTCACACCACGTTAGGGCTCCCCGGGAAAGAAATGCGAATTTTGGCCTCTAGGCCGTATCCAGATGTGTGCACAGGATATTTTTCGAATTTTTCCTCTGCAGAGATTGTTGCTGAACCATGCTGGGATTCTTGCTTATGGAGGAGAAAATTCAATCCAGGGTTGTTGCAGAGCTTTTGTTAGAGTTTTATTAAAGTATAAAGGAGGAGAAAGCTTCTGACTCACAAGTTTGCTTTTGTGCAATAGAGTTTTATTAAAGTAAAGGAGATAGAGAAAGCTTCTGACAGAGACATCACAAGGGCAGAAAGCATACCCCCTTGCTAGTGTTAGTAATGGAGTTATATACTCTCCAATAAGTTATGACAACGAACAAAAGAATGTCTGGAGGTTGTAAAGACTCACTAGACCTACTCCCATAATTGACATTTTAAGATAACAGGATTAGCCGGAAGGTTTTTTCCAGAGAAGGATGCATGATTGTTATATAATCCTAAGGAATGTAGAGGGAAAAACAGTTTGTCCTTTCTTCCTCCTTGAGAATTCCAACCCCTCTCCTTGGGGACCCTTGAACTTCTAGAAACCTGCCTTGGCAATGACTCTCTCAGAAACATGATTGAACAGCCGTTTGGAGCTTCCTTTGACTTTCCCTGGGAGGGAGGGAGCCCTCCCTGAGCACAGGGCCTCAGGGGCCATGGCCAATGAAAAATAATCTCAGCCAAGTGCTTTTCAGCCCTGTGTGACTCTCAGCCCACAGGAGGCTGAGAAAACTCTCTTCCTTGGAGGAAGGAAAGGCAGCCCAAGAGTGTGTTTTCAGGCCTGTATCTTGCAGCAAGTGTTTGGCTTGTTAGACATAAGACCTGCAGCCTGTTCCAACAGACTCAATGCCAGAATCAGGGCCTTGTGTCTCCCTGCAGTTTCCTGGCCTTGCAAACACATTCCTAGGT
>NW_017218874.1:0-11678 GCF_001704415.2 Capra hircus | reverse complement strand
GTCACACGAGTTTTTGGGGTCTTTTTTTTTTTTCTTTTTTGGTTTTTACTGTAATTCCTTGCTATTTTATATTGGAATAGAGTTGATTCTGATGTGGTATTTTTTCCAGTGTATAGGAAAACAATTTAGTTATATATAGACAGTTCTCTATCCTCTTTCATGTTCTTTTTTGCATATATGTGATTACAGTGTGTTCAATAAACTTCCCTCTGCTTTCAGTAGTTCCTTTTGAGATCAACTCTTTGATATATATTACTGTGTATATGTTAATTCTAAACTCCTAGTTTCTCACACCTGTATCTGGGGGCGCTGCGGAAGGCAAAAGGCACTCCAGGGCCATTGTGGAGGCACACTGCCTGCCACGTGCTCGGAGCTCCCTCAGCCCTGACGGTCCAGCCTCGGGACCCAAGCCAGTCAGGCTCCGGGGATGCGACCACAGCCTAGGTCACTATGACCTGAGGGGAACAGAGTCAGCGTTTCTTTTTATTTTTCTTTTGATGTTTTTAACCTGTAATTTGAACTGGAGTATATAGATGAATTACAATCATGTGGGTCGTTATTTTTTTTCTTCCTTTTCAATCCAGGATAACTTGATTCACGTCTACATAGAGTATATACATTATTTTTCGGGTTTTTTTATGTGTAGATAATCACACAGCGTTGTATATGTTTACCTGAGTTACACAGTAGGTCCTGGCGACTTTTTAAATAGTAGTGCGCATATACGAGTGTGAAGCAGCTCGGTTCTCCCTCATCCGTAGCCTTCTATGTTGGAGAGCAGTTGTTTCTTTTCTAAGTCTGTGAGGCTGTGTCTCTTTAAGAAAGAAGTTCATTTTCATCCGGTTTAGATTACATCTAGAAGTGATATCATATGATGCTGTCTGTCCCTGTCTCTCTTACTTCACTTCAAATAATCAACTCAACTTTCTTTTCTGTGACTGGACTTGGCATTGTTTCCTACTTCTTTATGGTTGAGAAATATTCCATTGTGTATATGTACCCCATCGTGTATCCATTCATCTGAAATTTCTGCAATTAACTTGCTTCCCAGACTTGGCTCTTGCATCTTTGGCCATGATTGCAGGAATGTATTTTACATTTTTATTTTCTCTGGATTTATGCCCATGCATGGATTCCTGGGTCCTAAAATACTTCTGTGTTATTTTTCAAATGAACCTCCATATTATTCTCCCTACTGGATGAACCTATGTACATTACGATCAATAGTGCAGGAGGGTTTCCTTGTCTCTACACCCCTCTCCAGCATTTATTATTTTCTAAGGAGATTCAACCAGTCCATTCTGAAGGAGATCAGCCCTGGGATTTCTTTGGAAGGAATGATGCTAAAGCTGAAACTCCAACACTTTGGCCACCTCATGCAAAGAGTTGACTCATTGGAAAAGACTCTGATGCTGGGAGGGATTAGGGCAGGAGGAGAAGCGGACGACCGAGGATGAGATGGCTGGATGGCATCACGGACTCAATGGACATGAGTCTGAGTGAACTCCGGGAGTTGGTGATGGACAGGGAGGCCTGGCGAGCTGTGATTCATGGGGTCGCAGAGTCAGACATGACTGAGTGACTGAACTGAACTGAAGTAATTTTACTTATTCATTTGTCTTTGGTTGCACTGGGCCTCGGCTGCAGAAATCCAGCTCTCTCTATCTGCAGTGAGCGGGGCTCCTCTCTAGTTTCACTGTAGAATGAGGGTCCTCATTGTGGAGGCTTCTGGCTGCAGAACACGGGCTCGGAGCACCAGGCTTCAGGAGTCGCGGCGGGAGGCCTCAGCAGTTGTAGTTCAGGGGTCTAGAGCACAGGCTCAGCAGTTGCGGCGCACGGGGGCTTAGTGGCCCCACTGATGTGGAATCTCCTGAGACCACGGTTCCAATCCGCATCTCCTGCATTGCCAGGCACATTCTTCACACTGCACACACCAGGGACATCCTAGCATTTATTCTTTAAGATGTTTTAAGATGACCATTCTGACCAATGTGAGTGCTTAGCTCCTTGAACTTGGAGTTGTGTTTTTCTAATAATTAGTGATGCTGAGAATACTTTCATGTGCCTAAGTGCAATCTGTAGGCCTTCCTGAGATAAATAACTATTTCGATCTTTCCCCATTTTGTTCTTGGTTGTATGTATTGTTGATATTAAGTTGCACAAGCTGTTCCTAGGTTTTGGAGATGAATCCTTCTGGGTATCTTCCTTGGCAAATATTTTTTCCTATTTAAAAAATTTATTCCTGATCTCAAAAATAGCAGAATAATCTGTGGTTGTTTCCAAGACAAATCATTCAATATCACAGTAATCCAAGTCTATGCTCCAACCAGTAATGCTGAAGAAGCTGAAGTTGAACGTTTCTGAAGTTTATTACCTACAAGACCTTCTAGAACTAACACCCAAAAAGATGTCCTTTTCATTATAGGGGACTGGAATGAAAAAGTAGGAAGTCCACAGATACCAGGAGTAACAGGCAAGTTTGGGCTTGGAGTACAAAATGAAACAGGTAAAAAGCTAACAGAGTTTTGCCAAGAGAAGACCCAGGTCATAACAAACACCCTCTTCCAACAACACAAGACTCTACACATGGACATCACCAGATGGTCAACACCGAAATCAGATTGATTATATTCTTTGCAGCCAAAGATGGAGAAGCTCTATACAGTCAGTAAAAATAAGACCGGGAGCTGACTGTAGCTCAGATCATGAACTCCTTAGTGCTACATTCAGACTTAAAATTGAAGAAAGTAGGGAAAACCACTAAACCATCAAATCCCTTAAGATTATACAGTGGAAGTGAGAAATAGATTCAAGGGACTAGATCTGATCGACAGAGTGCCTAAAGAACTATGGACGGAGGTTCATGACACTGTACAGGAGGCAGTGATCAAGACCATTGCCAAGAAAAAGAAACCTTTGCAAAAAAGGCAAAATGGTTGCCTGAGGGGGCCTTGTAAATGGCTGAGAAAAGGAGAGAAGTGAAACCAAAGGAGAGAGGGAAAGATATACCCATTTGAATGCAGAGATCCAAAGAATAGCAAGGAGAGAGAAGAAAGCCTTCCTCAGTGATCAATGCAAAGAAATAGAGGAAAACAACAGAATGGGAAAGACTAGAGATCTCTTCAAGAAAATTAGAGCCACCAAGGGAAGATTTCATGCAAAAATGGGCACAATAAAGTACAGAAATTGTATGGACCTAACAGAAAGCAGAAGATATTAAGAAGATGTGCAAGAATACACAAAAGAACTATACAAAAAAGATCTTCATGACCCAGATAATCACAAATGGTGTGATCACTCACCCAGAGCCAGACATCCCGAATGCAAAGTCAGGTGGGCCTTAGGAAGCATCACTATGAACAAAGCTAGTGGAGGTGATGGAATTCCAGTTGAGTTATTTCAAATCCTAAAAGACAATGCTGTGAAAGTGCTGCACTCAGTATGCCAGCACATTTGGAAAACTCAGCAGTGGCCACAGGACTGGAAAAGGTCAGTTTTCATTCCAATCCCAAAGAAAGGCAATGCCAAAGAATGCTCAAACTACTGCACAATTGCACTCATCTCACACGCTAGCAAAGTAATGCTCAAAATTCTCCATGTGAGGCTTCAACAGTACATGAACCATGAACTTCCAGATGTTTCAGCTGGATTTAGAAAAGGCAGAGTAACCAGAGATCAAATTGCCAACATCCGCTGGATCATCTAAAAAGCAAGAGAGTTCCACAAAAACATCTACTTCTGCTTTATTGACTACAAAGCCAAAGCGTTTGACTGTGTGGGTTACAATAAACTGTGGAAAATCCTTAAAGAGAAGGGAATACCAGACCATCTGACCTGGCTCCTGAGAAATCTGTATGCAGGTCAAGAAGCAACAGTTAGAACTGGACATGGAACGACAGACTGGTTCCAAATTGGGAAAAGAGTACATCACCCTGCTTCGTATATGCAGAGTACACCATGAGAAACGCTGGGCTGGATGAAGCACAGGCTGGAATCAAGATTCCTGGGAGAAATATCACCTCAGATATGCAGATGATACCACCCTTATGGCAGAAAGTGAAGAAGAACTAAAGAGCCTCTTGATGAAAGTGAAAGAAGAGAGTGAAAAAGTTGGCTTAAAACTCAACATTCAGAATACTAAGATCATGGCATCTGGTCCCATCACTTCATGGCAAATACTTGGGGAAACAATGGAAACAGTGAGAGATTTTATTTTGGGGAGCTCAAAAATCACTGCAGATGTGATGTGACTGCAGCCATGAAATTAAAAGATGCTTGCTCCTTGGAAGTAAAGCTATGACCAACCAAGACAGCATATTAAAAAGCAGAGACATTACTTTGCCATCAAAGGTCTAATCAAAGCTATGGTTTTTCAGTGGTCATGTATGGACGTGAGAGTTGAACTATAAAGAAAGCTTAGCATTGAACAATTGATGCTTTTGACCTGTGTGTTGGAGAAGACTCTTGAGAGTCCTTTGGACTGCAAGGAGATCCAACCAATCCATCCTAAAGGAGATCTGTCCTGAATATTCATTGGAAGGGCTGATGCTGGAGCTAAAACTCCAATACTTTGGCCACCTGATGCAAAGAAGTGACTCATTTGAAAAGACCCTGATGCTGGGAAAGATTGAAGGTGGGAAGAGAAGGGGACAACAGAGGATGGGATGGTTGGATGGCATCACCAACTCGATGGACATGAGTTTGAGTAAGCTCCAGGAGTTGGTGATGGATGGGGAGGCCTGGCATGCTGCAGTCCATGGGGTCGCAAAGAGTTGGACTTGACTGAGCAACTGAACTGATTTTGAGGATTATCCTTGCCTTTCCTTGAGGATTTCCTTTAGGTATGCAAATGCTTTTAAGGTTGATTCACTCCCACTTTCTGATTTGTGGTTTGTTTTTCATTTTTCTAGGAGATGGACCCATAAAGAACTTGCATTTTATGTCAGATTGTGTCCTGTTTATATTTTTTCTCAAGGATTTCATAGTGTCCATCATTACATCTAGATATTTATGCTCTCTGGTGTTTATTTTTGTGTTTGGTGTTAGGATGTTTCTAATTTCATTCTTTTTCATGGTTGAGGAATCCTCAGGGTGTCCTCCGGAGTGGGTGTTTCCCCATTTGTATCCCAAGCTCCGTGGAGGAGGGTTCCCTTGTCTGCACACCCTCTCAGCACTCATTGTTTGCAGAGTGTTTGGCAACGGCCATTCCTCCTGGCGTGATGTGATACCTCGTAGTTCAGAATTGCATTTCTCTAATGTTTAGTGATGTTGGCATCTTTTCGTGTGATTTTTTAAAAAACGTGTGATTTAAACTTACATCTTGAAATTGGCTTCTTTAACGCCTGTCTTGTTTGGATTCTCTTTCGATGACAAAGGACATTTCTGGAGGGCACGTGTTTTTTACTTACAGCCCTGAATCCTGTGAATATTCAATTCCCAGCAGCACAGCTCTGCATGGTGTTATTACAGAAACTGGCCACAAGGCGGCAGCAGTACTTCACGCCGCATTGTCTCTCTGTCTTTTTGTCGAGGGGGAGGGGTGGTCTGTAAATTCCTTGTTGTTTTCCTATTGGAATACAGTGGATTTCTGATGCGTTTGTGTCAGGTTACAGAAACTCGATTCAGTTACACACAGACATTTATCTATTCCCTTTCGGTTCTTTTTCGCATATAGGTGATTATAGTGTGTTCAATAAGCTTTCCTGTGCTATTCAGTGAGTACTTAAAATTATCTATTTGATATATATTAATATGTATATGTTGATTCCAATCTCTTAATTTATCCTGCCTGTCTCTGGAGGCTGGGGGCTCTCCAGAGGGCAACAGGCACTCCAGGTCCATTTTGGAGACACACTGCCTGCTACATGCTCCCAGCTCCCTCAGCCCCAGGACACTCCATCCTTGGGACCCAAACCAGTCAGGCTCCAGGATATGACACCAGCCCAGCTCAGTATTTCCTGAGGGAAATAGAGTCAGAATTTCTTTTTCATTTTTTTCTGTTTTCATCCCATCATTTGAACTGTGGGTTGAAAACATCCCCTGAAGGAGAGCATGGCAACCCACTCCAGTATTCCTGCCTGGAGAACCCCATGGACAGAGGAGCCTGGTGGGCTACAGTCCATGGGGTCGCACAGAGTCAGACACGACTGAGCGACTAAGCATAGCACAGTACAGCGAATTCCAATCTTGAGGGTGTTTTGTTTTTTGCTTTTCCTTCTACCACAAATTGTTTCGCTTTTGCGTAGATGTATATATGATTTGTTGGGGATTTCCCCTCATAGATTAACACAGCGTGTGGAATAAGTTTCCTTGTGTTACCTGGTGGTCCTGGTCTCTTACTTTATCATAGTAGTGTGCATATCTTAGTCTGAAGCAGCTCACTTCTCCACGCCCCACATCTTTATATCTGGTGACTGGAAGTTTCTTTTCTAAGTCTGGGAGCCTGTGTCTCCAGGCAATAAGCTCATTTGTATCCCTCTTTAGTTTATAGCTAGAAGTGATATCATCTGATACTTGTCTTTCCTCATCCCCTCACTTCACTTGGAATGATCATCTCCACTTTCTTTCCTGAGGCTGGACTTGGCATTATTTCCTACCTCTTTATGGTTGAGAAATATTCCGCTGTGTACATGGACTTGTCTGAATCCATTCGTCTGTGCTTCTACAGCTAGCTTGCTTTCCTGTCTTGGCTGTTGTACCTAGTGGGGCGAAATCGCAGGTTACGTGTCTCTATTAAAATTTTGGTCGTCTCGACCCAGCTGCCTCGACTCTAGCCCAGTCCAGACATGAGACTCAAGCCTGCTCAGGCTCCAGGAATGGGAGAGCAGCAACTCAGGGAGGTCGTGGGGAGTAAACCAGGCACTGCTCTTCTGTTCCTTTTCTTTAGTCTCTTGCCTGTGCTGCCTTGGAGTAGGGTCACTTTGCAGTTTCGTGCTTGTCTTCAGATTACAGCCACCTGACTCACTTATGACACATACAGACAGCATATCTGTTCTTTTCTGGATCCTGTTGCCATAGAGGTTACTGCAGAAGGTCGAGTAGAGTACCCTGTGCTGACCGTCAGGCCCTTCCTGAGCGTCTAGAGAGAGAGATATTTCTGTGTATATTCGGAAGGAAGGAAAGAGATAACCTTCTGGGTTCTCTATTACAGACACAGATTTCTGTGTATATCTTAGCCCTGACGTCCTAATTCATCCTTGCTCTTTCACATTTTCATGGGAACTTCTGGTTGTGTTTGAATTCTCAGAGTCACTATTTTTGTTGTAAATTTGTTCCGTTGTATCTCTTTTTGTATTTTGCCTAAAGGCAAAATTGTCTTTCTCCATCCAACTAACTTCACTTAGTCTATGATCCTCCAAGGTCGATCCTTGTGGCATAATTTCAGTGGCATAATTTCAGTGGCCATTTTTCATGACTGAGTAATAGTCCATTGTATGTATGTACACATCTTCTTTAACCTTTAATCTGTCGGGTGACATCTGGCTGGTTCTGTGTCCTGGCTCTGTAGTGAATGATGGGGTGCCTGTGTCTTTTTCACTGGCGGTTTTCTCAGGATACAGGCCCAGGTGTGGGTATGTCAGGCCACGGGCTGAGCCCTTTTGAAGCTTTAGTTTCTGCCCTGAGGAGACTGTCCTTTCTAGGGCTGTTTCCAGTGTCCATTCACACTGACCGCGTAGGGGGGTTTCCTCTCCGCCTGGCTCTCACCCTAGTTTATTGTTTGTAGATTTGTGAGGATGACCATCCTGACAGGTGGGAACTGATTTCTTGGTGTCTTTTAGTTTGGCATTCCTTCTGCAATAATTGGGGATGTTGAGCATCTTGTCCTGTGGCCATTTGGGGATTTGGGGGATGTGAAGAAAAATTTACCTGTTGCAGTTGGCTTCTTGAAAGTTCATTGTGTTTGGAATTTATTTCTTCAATAACCGTCCCAGGACCTTTCCTGAGGGCAGCTGTCATTAACAGCCCCACAGACCTTGTGAACTGGAGGTGCCAGTAAGCACAAAAGATTGAGTTGTAGTTATAGGAAATGCCCACAAGGCGGCAGCACTTTTTCATGCCCAACTCTGGTTCCATCTGCGACCAGAGCCTTAGGGAAGGCCGGCTTCCTGGCCCAGTGAATTAGAGTGGCATATGTCTGAGCAAACACCTAAGTGCTTGAGTTTCACTACTCCTTCCCCCTAAAGCTTTACCCCTCCCCTCAAGATTCATGCCTACCTGGGGCACCGCTCCAAGTGCCTAGAAGGCTGCACTCTCAGGAAGGAGGCTTCAGCAGGGGACCCAGCACCAGGGCCCTGGATACTTGGTAGCTTTACCCTGTATCCTCGAGGCCAGCAGACTACGCCACCATCTTTGGTTGCAATAGGGATGCTTGTCCCAGCCGGAAAAAAACAGACAGTACAGGTTTAAGAGGCATCTCTATGAAGGGGACCCTGCCTGGCTGTCTCAACCCCACCCCCAGTGCAGCCCTGGGACTCTAGTCTACTCAGGGTCCAGGGAGGGAATAGCAGCGCAAGTTAGCAAGGTCGGGGGGATATAATAGGCGTTACTTTTCTTTTTTTTTCTTTAATCTCATGCCAATGCTATGTTGAAATATAGTCAATTTGCAGTTTTGTGATTCTCAGTGTACAGTCCACTGATTCAGTTAAGACATATACAGCGTATCTGTTCTTTTTATCCATTCTTTTACCATAAAGGTTATTGAACAAGGTTGAATAGAATTCTTGTGCTAAAAATCAGGCCCTTGTGGATTATCTATTATGGATACAGGTTTCTATGTATAAGGTAGTGGTAACCTCCTAATATGTACCTGGCACTTTCTTTTCTTTTTTTTTTTTTTAACAATTATTCGTGTTTGATCTGAGTCTCTTTTTATGTTATAAATTACTTCCTCTGTATGTCTTTTTTTTCCGTTTTTCCCTCCAGGGACGTCATCTGCTATTTTCTTCCTCTGTTCACTTAGTGTGCTTTCCTCCAAGGTCCATGCTTGTGGGGACCACTGGCATAATTTCATAATTTCAGTGGCAATATTTGAAGACTGAGTAATAGCCCCTTGTATATATGTACCACATTTCTTTAAGATTTTATCTGTCAGTGGACTTTTTCTTGGCAGTTGGAGGTACCACTACAGTGAAAGTTGAGGTGCATGTGTAATTTTGTTTTTGTTTTTTTTTTCTGCATGTGTAATTTTGAATGGAGGTTTTTCTAAATGTAGGCCCAGGTGTGGGTATTAGAATTCTAGCTTTAGTTCTCTTGACTGTTCTGTTCTGGCCTGTGCAGGCTGACCCTTCAAAGGGCTGTTGCCAGCGTCTGTTCGCAGGCAACACGAAGGGGATTCCAACGCCTCCCGGCTTTCCCCCTCCATGTACTGCTGCAGACAGTTAGGATGGCCATTCTGTCAGATGGGATTTGATCCCTTGTTGTCGTTTTGATCGGCATCACTTCTGTAATGATTCAGGATTCTGAGCATCTTGTCCTGTGGTTGTTTAGGTTCTTTTTTTTTCTTTCCTTAAAGGGTATGAGGAAAATTAACCTTTGAAATTGGTTTCTTGAAAGCCGATTGTGTTTGGAATTTATCTCTAATACCTGCCACAGGACCTTTCTGAGGGCAGCTGGCCTTAACAGCCCATCAGTTCACTTCAGTTCAGTTCAGTCGCTCAGTCGTGTCCGACTCTTTGCAACCCTATGAATCGCAGCACGCCAGGCCTCCCTATCCATCACCATCTCCAGGAGTTCACTCAGACTCACATCCATTGCGTGGGTAATGCCATCCAGCCATCTCATCCTCTGTCTTCCCCTTTTCCTCCTGCCACCAGTCCCTCCCAGCATCAAAGTCTTTTCTAGTGAGTCAACTCTTCACATGAGGTGGCCAAAGTACTGGAGTTTCAGCTTTAGCATCATTCCTTCCAAAGAACACCCAGGGCTGATCTCCGTTAGAATGTACTGGTTGGATCTCCTTGCAGTCCAAGGGACTCTCAAGAGTCTTCTCCAACACAGTTCAAAACCATCAGTTCTTCGGCACTCAGCCTTTTTCACAGTCCAACTCTTGCATCCATACATGACCACTAAAAAAGCCATAGCCTTGACTAGACGGATCTTTGTTGGCAAAGTAATGTCTCTGCTTTTCAATATGCTATCCAGGTTGGTCATAACCTCTCTTCCAAGGAGTGAGCATCTTTTAATTTCATGGCTGCAGTCACCATTTGCAGTGATTTTGGAGCCCAAAAAAGTAAAGTCTGCCACTGTTTCCACTGTTTCCCCATCTACTTGCCATGAAGTGATGGGACCAGATGCCATGATCTTCGTTTTCTGAATGTTGAGCTTAATGCCAACTTTTTCACTCTCCTCTTTCACTTTCATCAAGAGGCTTTTTAGTTCCTCTTCACTTTCTGCCATAAGGGTGGTGTCATCTGCATATCTGAGATGATTGATATTTCTCCCCGCAATGCCTTCCTAATTGCAGGTGCCAGTCAGCGCTGGTGGGAAAGTTGTTCTTACAGGAAATGTCCACAAGGCGGCAGCACTTCTTCATGTTCAGCTCTGGTTCCACCTGCAACCAGAGCCTTAAGGAAAGTCAGCTTCCTGGGATGTGAATTAGAGTGGAATGTGCCTGAGCAAGCACCCAAGCCCTTCTATCTCACCACCTCTTCCCCCTGAAGCTTCGCCCCTCCCCTCTAGCCTCATGCTTTACTTGGCAGTGCTCCCTGCTGGGGTGCCTAGGAGGCTGCACTCCAAGGAGTCTTGAGCTGGGGACCCCAACACGGGAGACCTGCGATCTGGGCAGTTTTCTGTGTTCCTCCAAGTCAGAGGGTCGGGCCATCCGGATTTCAGTTCACTAAGGATTCTGGTCCCAGCCAGGGCAAACCTGCTCGGCTATCTCGACACCACCCACGTCCATCCCTGGTTTAAGCCTATTCAGCTACCAAGATTCAGATAGCATCCTAAGTCAAACAGATTGGAGGAAATAAACTAGACATTACTTTCCTTTATTTCATGCTGTTCTTATGTTGAAGCCCAGTCTATTTGCAGTTTTGTCTTTGTCCATAGTATACAATGGACTGATTCAGCTATGACACATATATTATGGGCTTTCATACTTTTTACTGATTATTTTGCCACACAGTTGAACAAGGTTGAATAAAGTACTCTGTGCTGAACATCAGATCCCTGTAGAACATTTATTAGAGGTATAGTTTCCTTGTACATCTGCAAGAAACGAAGGAAGGAGATAGTCCTTGTGGGTGTTCTATTACAGCTACAGATTCTTGGTATATGATAGAGATAAATATTTCTCTAGATGCGTGCACAGAAGGAAGGATAGAAAGTGGAAAATAATCCTTGTTGCTTAGCTAATACCGATACTTATTTCCACGGGTATGTTAGAAACCCTGGAGAAGGAGATGGCAACCCATCCCAGTACACTTGCCTGGGTAATGCCATGGGCAGAGGAGCGTGGCAGGCTACCATTCAAGGAGTTTGCAAACTTTCTGACACGACTTAGCGACCAAACAACAATGTTAGAGATACACATTTCAATGCATATGTGGAAGGAAGGAGATAATTCTTGTGTATAATCTATTACAGATACAGATTTCTATGTATAGAGTAGTCACAACCTCCTAATTCATCCTTGGAACTCTCTCTCTCTCTCTTTTTTTTTTTTTGGAATATTTGTGTTTGAA
>NW_017218873.1:0-22309 GCF_001704415.2 Capra hircus | reverse complement strand
GGGAAAGCTTGAAGGCAGGAGGAGAAGGGGACAACAGAGGATGAGATGGTTGGATGGCCTCACTGACACAATGGACATGAGTTTGCAGGAGGTGGTGATGGACAGGGAGGCCTGGCGTGCTGCAGTCCATGTGGTCACAAAGAGTCAGACACAACTGAACTGAACTGAATTGTTTGAAAAACCACTTGGTAAATATGGAAAATCATAACGTGACCATGGTGTGTTCTGTAACCCTGAAAAGGCATTGCTGTTACTTGTGTACATCTGTTTCTCTCTCTTTGGGTGCGCATATACCAACACAGGCATAGTGCCTGCTTTGTACACTAGAGTACAGGCATTTCCTTAATGTTATGCAATATGTTCAAAGACATTTTTTAAGTAAAGTCCAGTGCAAGAATCTATTAAAGTTGATTCATTAAACTCTTATGCTTAGGTTAATTTGTCTCCAATATTATGCTGTAATAACTAATACTACAAACAATGTTTTTGGACAAAATTATTCATCTGTCTCTTTTATTATCATTTTTTCATCCTATGGGCATAGATTATGAATATTCTTAAGGATGCAGATAAGTCTTGTTAAATTTATGTTCAGAAAGAATGCAAAGCTTTGAATGATGCAATGTAAGTATGATACATGTGTTTGTGAGGTCATGGATGCTTCAGTTTAGGAAAGGCTGCAAAACTGATAATGTCCTTAGAATAAGGATTGTTTGGAAAAGAAAAAAATGTATGAATCCCCTGAAGATCAGTGTATAAGTATCAAATTAAATGGGTCCAATTTGAAGTCATGAATTCTCTTTGCCTGTCAAATAGCTGAATTTATTTGTAATTGTAGTAGAAAGCCCTCATTCAATATGATTTTACAGGTGATTTGAAGAACTTTTCAGCCCAGCAAAGTGTCCCAACTATGTTAGCAAAGATAAGAACACGCATTTTAAGGTGTTACATATTACAGTAATATATATCTGTTACACAATGTCATTCTTCATGTTCAAAGAAGACACCGTTGAGAGAATGTTATTCTGTTTTTACAGAAAGAACAGAAACATGGTAGCTGGAGCTTTCCTCCTCCAGCTCTTGAGCTTAAATTAGCTTTCATGTCTTCTGACCTGCCTCAAGCCATAATACTTCTTACCTTTGCATGGTTCTCTGTGGTTTGCAATTTTCTCATTCAATTCTTGCAGCACCACTCAGAAATGAGACTTATTTTTATTGGACAGGAAATGGCTAGTTAGGTAATTTAAATGACTAGCTATAAATCATTTAGCTGGAACTCACAGTCAGATTTTCTTATAAAAATCAAGTCCTCTGTAAGCATGACAATAAGGAAGTGTACTGCAAAATGTAAATCATACAGCTGTGTTGGGTCACAATTTTCATTGATGCTGGGAAAAGGCAGCATTAACATGAAAAAATTGTTTGTGTGTCTTGTTTTGGATTGTTTGTTCTTCCCCATAGATAAAAGCCTGTCGTGGTAAAAGAGATTCAGGGCAGAGGGAATCTCCACCACAAAGTGTGGTACCATTTCCCAGAGGAGCCAAATGGATGAGAAGCCTTCCACCAGGAAAAGTAAAGCCACATCTCTTATTCTCAGCCTACTTATGGAAAAGTAGAAGCTTATTTCCAGTGTTCTTTACACAACCTTACTCTCCTTTCTCCTCCTTTTTCCATCAAGCCTCCTCACTGTGAAGACTGTCTCAGTGTAATATTGGACCAGCTCCAGCCTCTCATCCTGTTACCTATTGCCTTTTCCTTAGGGAGCACTGAGTTATCTATGAGAAATTAGGTCAAATGATCAATAAATCCTTGGACATAAGGAATGAAATGAGTCCTGAAAAGGTCATTTTAAACAAACCCCCTCACCTGTGTATGAATTCCTGCTGTAACATCCTTGCCCAGGAGCTATTTCCTCTGAGTGTGGAAACCTCCATTAATAGGGAAATAATTCTTTTGCAGGCAACTCATTTTTAATGGCCAAAAAAAAAAAAAAAAGCTTTCTTCCAGTATATTTTATCTGTTTCTTCACAAGTTTTCTTTATATTTCTCTTTAGTCCCAGTTCCCCAAGTATGCAGAGAAAACTTTTAATCTTTCTTTTTTAAAATTTTTATTTTTATTTTTATTTTTATTTATTTATTATTTTTATTTATTTATTTATTTTTATTTATTTATTTTTTATTTTTATTTATTTATTTTATTTTACTTTATTTTACTTTACAATACTGTATTGGTTTTGCCATACATCAACATGAATCCTCCACGGGTATACACGTGGTCCCAATCCTGAACCCCCCTCTCTCCCCCCTCCCCATACCATCTCTCTGGGTCCACCAGCCCCAAGTATCCTGGATCCTGCATCGAACCTAGACTGGCAATTCGTTTCTTATATGATATTATACATGTTTCAATGCCATTCTTCCAAATCATCCCACCCTCTCCCTCTCCCACAGAGTCCAAAAGACTGTTCTATACATCTGTGTGTCTTTTGCTGTCTCGCATACAGGGTTATCGTTACCATCTTTCTAAATTCCATATATATGTATTAGTATACTGTATTGGTGCTTTTCTTTCTGGCTTACTTCACTCTGTATAATTGGCTCCAGTTTCATCCACCTCATTAGAACTGATTCAAATGTATTCTTTTTAATGGCTGAGTAATACTCCATTGTGTATATGTACCACAGCTTTCTTATCCACTCATCTGCTGATAGACATCTAGGTTGCTTCCATGTCCTGGCTATTATAAACAGTGCTGCAATGAACATTGGGGTTCACATGGAAACCCTTTCAATATTGGTCCATTGTTCCACTATGTGGAGACTTTAAAAATGTGTTGCTCTTCTAATAGGACAACTTGTCTGGTGCCATATCACCTACAAACAGTAAAAATGGTTCCCCATATTAGTTTTTTTAAAGCTGAGTATATGTGAAGGCAGAGTTTAGTGACATACCTCAAAAATATTTCCAAGTGAAAATTACACTGAGGAATTAGTGGATGTGCTCGTTTATGCACTATCTCTCAGGTATTTTAAAAGAGAACCCTTGGGTATATGATTTGCTTAATTCAAAGCAGCTCTCTATGTATAAACTTTCAAGCTTTATGGTAAATGATTATACAAAATGGATGAAATCCCAGACGAGGCTGGGAGACTCAGGTTCTGTGACTGACTCTTCCTTATCTTCCCCATTCACTTTATTTTGGAACACTGTGACATAAATACCTTCATTTAGTTTGTCCTGTATTTTCATGTGCTACCCAGGCCTCTGAAGAAGGCCTTACTTGATTGTAAGAATCCTCTGAAAAAGGATCTTACTTGATTGTAAGATCTCTGATTTATTATCTTGAAATCAACTAAAGATTATGTCAAAAGAGGGTTATAGTCATGGTTATTTGAGTGAGAAAAAATGGTGAGACTGCATAATATCATCTGAAGTTTTCTCAAATTTAGCAGTGGGAGAAGTGGAAAAAGGCACTCACTGCAGATATCTGTTATTCTCTAGGTCCTGAATTCTGTTCATTGCGCTATGGACTGGCTTTCATCATGCACTTCTCAAACTTTACCATGATAACCCAGCGTGTGAGTCTGAGCATTGCAATCATTGCCATGGTGAATAGCACTCAGCAGCCTGGTTTACTCAATACCTCCACAGAAAGACCTCTTGCATTCATCTTCAATCACTCCAACAGATCCATCAGGGACTTTAAGACAGCAGAAGTAAGTATAGTAAAGAACAAGGCTCTTTATTGAGAGGGAAAATCCAGTTTGAAAAGAGGACTTGAATCTTGATTCTGTGGCGTACAGAACATGAATTATCAATAACAAACTAAAAATGTCTGGAATTATTTTTCTCTAAGATATTGCTTACCTCTGTGATTAGTCTTTCACTGAGTTATGATTACAAGGTTGGGGGTGTGACTATTGGAAAAAGTTGCGGATGCTTCTAGAAAGGAACAGATTACTGGATATCTTCAGTGAAAAACTAGGCACTGTCTCAGTACATCTTTCTGCCGGATTCTAAGCAGTTCTCTGTACCTTTTATTATCCTTGAGCCATTTTACAACTCTAAGTTCTATATATTAACAGTAATAAAATGATTCTTGCCCATAGCTCTGAAAATGAATTTTGTCTTGCGGAAAATCAATTGATACTCTCCTCCACTTGCCTTTCAGTTGAATAAGTCAGTTTTGCTATATATTTAACATCTATTTCAGCATTACTTCCTGCTTATAAGTATGTGGTTCCTTGAATTCTCCTTTGGACCAGTTGTATCATCTTACCAATTCCTCATTAGCCAATTAGTTAAATAAAATATCACCTGTTCATCTTATATTTCTATGAGAATAATCATTATACCCCATTTAAATGTTTTCCTTCAAACTATCATTTACTGTACATTTCTAAATGTACAGTAAAAGCATCCTCTAATTTTATGATTTTGTTACCTTGGAGCCAGCTTATGTATAATGACCTCTCTGCCTCTAATCTTTCTTCCATTATTCATTCTACACATTCACACTCCTGTGCATAAGAATCCAGGATTCCTTCAAGTTGCCAACTCCTCTCTTGAAATGCTGCACTTCTCCAGAACCTGGCCCGCTTCTCAGCACACTCATATCTGCTGTCAGTGGCTCAGGAACAGTCTTTGCTCTGAGCAAGTCAGAGTCCCAGTCAGTTTCTAATCATTGTGTATCATTGCAAATGCTACAAGTCCACTTCTGCTGTATTTCTTCAATGACAATGAGTTTTCCTATTTCTCTTTATACAAATCATAGTTATTCTACAAAGAATGGTTTAAGTACTTCTTCCTTACTGGGACCTTCCCAAATTGTTCTTCCGTCTTCTCAAAGTTCCTATTTTACTGCTACTCATCCTCAGGCTTGAATCTGGACATGAATCATGTATCTTGCTTTATTTATAGTTATTTTATATTTTGTGTTTTATGTTTTGGGGCTCTTCAATTTATACCATGGTGCCACATATCTATCTAGTGGCTACCAAAAATTATTTATTGGGTTATATCAGAAGAGAAATGTGGTCTTATTAATGTGTAATATGTGTTTTAGGAAGTCAGTTCTGCTAGGATAGACCATGATTCTTAAATTTGATTTTAGGGACTGATTTTGATAAGCATTCAGTAAAGATGTATTTTGAAATTTTTTGAAATGAGAATCAGCATGTCACCCAAATTATTTACTAGAACCAAAATAGTTAAAAGGAGATCTTTCACTATATTTCATTTATATCTTCCTATCAACTACCTATATAATCATTTCTTTATCACTTTTCCTCTTCATTTACTCTATTTTGTCTCCATCTAAGAGAAACAGTTTAGGAATATAATGGGTTGTTTGGAAAAGCTGGAATATTTAAGTTTAGTAAAAAATGGAGAAAAACCAAAAGTAATATTATATAGGCAGGCCAGAATCCAGGTGGCACAATGGTAAAAAATCTGCCTGCCAGTGCAGAAGGCACAGGAGGCACAAATTTGATCCCTGGGTCAGGAAGATCCCCTGGAGTAGAAAATGGCAACTGCTTCAGTGTTCTTGCCTGGGAAATCCCATGGACAAAGGAGACTGGCAGGCTACAGTCCATGAAGTCACAAAGAGTCAGACACAACTGAGCACAAGCAGCTCTGGCTATAAATTAGATTTTTTATAAAATAAATTCTTAGTAAAGAATTTTCCTTCCCCCCTACCCCTACCCCAACCCCAGGTCTCTGTATATGAATGGAGTCCAGAAACTCAGGGTATCATCTTTAGCTCCATCAACTACGGGATAATACTAACTCTGATCCCAAGCGGCTATTTAGCAGGGATATTTGGAGCAAAACAGATGCTTGGTGCTGGTTTGCTGATCTCCTCCCTTCTCACCCTCTTTACACCACTGACTGCTGACTTTGGAGTGATTCTGGTTATTGTGATTCGGACAGTCCAGGGCATGGCTCAGGTAACCAGTTACTTTCTCATTCTGTGTGGGATACAGGTTCCTGAATTCTACTGGAGATCGAGTCTTACTAATTGTCATTTCAGGGTATGGCATGGACAGGTCAGTTTACAATTTGGGCAAAATGGGCTCCTCCACTTGAACGAAGCAAGCTCACCAGCATTGCGGGATCAGGTAAGGATGCATGTATGGATCACAACTTTGTAATCTGCTTCACCGTACCACATCTTTCCTTCTATGCCTAGGTTGGTTTGGAGGACAGGGAGAAAAGTACTTTAAAAAAAAATTCAACAATGTAAGACAGTCACACAACAAATAAGATAAATATACCTGTGCTATAAAGTCACAAAGACTTCAGACAGAAAAGACCACTGTGAGCATTGTGAGGGCAATCAGGAAAGCATTGTAGGGAAAAGTTTAGAACTTTAAGAGTTTGTGTAAGTGGAAAAAATCAAGTAACTGTATAAACACCATGTTAGCAAAGATATAAAATGAGAATTAAGATTATCAGTGGTAAAGAGATAAATCACGCTTGAAAGTAAAGTTTAAAGAGTGCAGTTTTCTGAGCTCTTTACTCTTCTAAGCTAATAGTCACAACAACCCTGTGATAACTATTTTAAACTCTCATTTTACACAGCAGGGAATTAAAGTATGCAAAGACGAGCTAAATTACCCAGAGGCAAATAGCCAGCAGGTGGTAGAATTGAGGTTTAAGCCCTAGCAGTTTGGTCCCAGAGTGCACACTCTGGATCACCACACTACAGTGCCCTTCTGAGTGTGTAATCATACTAAGGACTAACTTCATCATTGCTCTTTACCTTATACTTGAAGAACAGAACTGAGGGTCATAAAGCCTCTCACTCCCGGTCCAATGCGTGGCTCCATCCTGCAGATTTTTATTACAAAAACAACCCTCCTGTATTCTGGCTCCTTCCAGTGTAGTTATCATGTCTTCTAACTGTGAATATTCCCAGTTGGTCTTTCTCCTCTTTGCTTCCTTCAAACCTCCCTTTCCATCAAGTCAAGTTATCTCCTTAAAGCATAGGTGGGGCATTTTTGCTAATTTGCCTGGAACTCTTCAATGTATCCCTCCATCTTACAGATAAAGATGTTATAACACGGGTATAAAGTGCTGCAGTTCATGGGGTCGCAAAGAGTCGGACACGACTGAGCGACTGAACTGAACTGAAAGATGCTTTACCGTATGGTCTCCTCCTGCCTTCCCACTCAGTATTCCTCTGTAAGCAAGGCTCAGGTCATACTACATACTAAATGCACTTAAAGTCTCTCTTTTTCTACAAAAATTCCATCCACCCTACTGCTTAGGGTGTGTAAGCAATTTGTTGATTTTATCATCAATTTTAATTTTCTCCTCATGTCTCCTCATTTCTCCTTATACTTTCATAGAAAATTATAGTTTTACTATCATATTTATTTTTCACATTTTTCCCCAAAATTTCATATTGGGACCCATTAAAGTGGTCATAAAATCAATTTAGTAGGTCAAAACCAGTGTTTTAAAATAAAATTGAATAGAATAAAGTAGAAAATTTTGGAGTGAATTTCACACAGTAAGGCCAAGTATTGATTCATGAAATTCCTGTTTGAAGTGTGTGTGTTTGTATTTGTGTATATACTGTGTTGCCATGCAAAATACATTTCTTATTGTGAGTCTCTGAAAAATATGTTCAGACTCGAAGGTCTACAGTGTATTACACTTTAATAGTGAATTTTATTCATATTCACTGGGCTGAAATCTCCTTGAGGTCATTAGTTTTTGTAAGACTTTCCTTTTCTGTTGTCAATCTCATATTGCCCCTGCCAGAATGTAACTCTAGTTATAAATAAATATTGCGGGCTATGTTTACAGAGAGTTTCTATGACAAGTGGGATTTGGATTTGGTCACATTGGTGTTAAAGGAGCCACTGAAGCTTCAGTTGGCATATCACTATGATTTATTAATTCTAATTATTTTCCATGACTTTACTGGGGGAGATCTGTGAGCTAGAATAAAGTCTCTCATTATCCAGTCATTCTAAATCTGCCACCTCACTGTTGGGATAACATCTAGGGAAGTCATTCAACCATTGCTATTTTCCTCAGTTTGTTTTTTTTTAATCCCTC
Source organism: Capra hircus (assembly GCF_001704415.2). Taxonomy (NCBI): domain Eukaryota; kingdom Metazoa; phylum Chordata; class Mammalia; order Artiodactyla; family Bovidae; genus Capra; species Capra hircus. Next base: position 14,238 of record NW_017218873.1, on the reverse strand, counting down.
TTCTCTTCAGGGGCATCATTTGGGTCCTTCATCATTCTCTGTGTTGGGGGACTAATCTCCCAGGCCTTGGGCTGGCCTTTTATCTTCTACATTTTTGGTGAGTCACTTTCTCTTAAATCCTAACATCTCCACTTCCCAGGCATTTGTTTTCATGCTTACATCACCCATGACCCATATTCTTCCCATTTGAGAGAAAATGCATCTTTATGGTGCTGACTTCTGAGAAATCAAGAGTACAGCCTTAACACACTCACCCCAGGCTTCTTAGAATCTCTGCCACCACATCTGAAATGTCATGTTTAATTGCCGTATATGGTTAAGATGTCAAAGCTGGTAAAGCACATTTTCAATTTGTCTTCATATTTTGCTATAATTATTTCTGCCAAGGTACCCTTAACCTATTCTCTACCAGGTGAATCTTGCAAAGTTCAAATTAAGTGTCCCCTTACATATGAGGATTTCCAAGTCTTATCCCATCAGATTAAGTCTTTCTGTCCTCTGTGATGGTTACTGATAATTTCTTTTCTAGGCTGTGTTGGCATGTAATTATTTATTTCCCCTTTTCCTCTCCACTAGTCTGTGAGATGATTGAGGCAAGAAATCTATTCCATAATTTTTTCATCACTTTGGTACTATCACAGTGCCTAACCTATAGCTTTACAAATAAAATACTGGATAAATCCAGTAATTGGGGGAATTTAAAGAACATTAATCCACAGAGTCTTTAAAATAGAATCTTTTCAAATGACAAATCTCAGCAATGAGACCAAGTTTCTATTTTTTTGTTTTAACTAATTGGTATCATTCAATAGGGTTCTCGGAGAAGGCAATGGCAACCCACTCCAGTACTCTTGCCTGGAAAATCCCATGAATGAAGGAGCCTGGTAGGCTGCAGTCCATGGGGTCGCTAAGAGTCGAACACAACTGAGCGACTTCCCTTTCACTTTTCACTTTCATGAATTAGAGAAGGAAATGGAAACCCACTCCAGTGTTCTTGCCTGGAGAATCCCAGGGGCAGGGGATCCTGGTGCGCTGCCGTCTATGGGGTCACACAGAGTCGGACACGACTGAAGTGACTTAGCAGCAGTTGCAGCAGCAATATGGTTCTGGCTAGGATGACTTTCTCATTAATGATGTTACTCCCAAGTCATGTTGGTCCACGTATGTTAATCAGGTACTGTTAAGAAATATTTTTCTCAAAATCCATAATGGATATATCATTTGAATATGATAACACTATCTTTTGCAAATGTGTTGGAAACTTTTCCTTGCCACACCAATTTTATGCATCCATTGGAGTCTGAAGAGTAATTAATCAGCTATGCAAAGGTATGTCATGCTCCTGCTTTCTCCAGAGGGCTCTGACATTGTCAAATGGCATTCTAAAGGAGATTTGTAGATGGGTTGAAATGGAAAATGGTAAAATTTAGGTCCTTATGGTGAAATAACCATGAATTAACAAGTGTGTTTTGGTGGGAGATATGCTACTTCAGAGGAAACTCCCTTCCCCCAGCTCACAAATCTACCTGAAAACTAACTGGGTCCCGGCTTCCCAGGTAGCATTGGCTGTGTCTGCTGTCTCCTGTGGTTCACAGTGATTTACGATGACCCTTTGCATCACCCATGCATAAGCATTAGGGAAAAGGAACACATCGTGTCTTCACTGGCTCAACAGGTACCGTGCAACCCTCCACTTGTGGACCATGCAGAGACCTCCAGGGTAGGGTGTGGGGCTCTCAGGAAAGGCACCCTCTGACCTGTTCTAATACCCGTGTTGATTAGATGTTTCCTTTCAGTCCAGTTCTCCTAGACGATCTGTCCCCATAAAGTCTATGGTCAGATGCCTACCACTTTGGGCCATTTTCACGGGATTTTTCAGCCATTTCTGGTTATGCACCATAATCATAACATACCTACCAACGTATATCAGTTCTGTGCTCCGTGTCAACATCAGAGACGTGAGTATGCTTCCTGTACTTCTATGAACATATTAATGGTAAGAGGAGAAATAGTTCTTTGCCACCTACTACATTTTGGATTTGCATATAATCACTCTTTTAACCCTCACAATGATTGAGAGGTTTTGTAATGATATTGCACAGGTGTATAAATGAGGACACATAGAGAGAGAAGACTTCCCTGGATTACACAGTTACTCAGTGATTGAGCTACTGCAGTATCTGTGTTCTTAACCACCATGCAAGGTTGCCATGCTAGCTGATGCTTCAATTTCCTTTAGAAATGAATTGTGCTCTTCTCTGGAGACCAGTATAATGCAAGTGCTGGCTGTCTTACCTGAGACAGTGTTCTTCTTGTAGAAAATGATGCTAATTTCTTTAAAACAACTCAGAGTGTCAGGAGGGTGGGCTAATGGTTGGTCTGTGTCACTGATAAAATCTGGTGTCATATGTACCCTTATAACTACTCACTCTATACATTTCCTTCCTTCAGAGTGGGGTTCTGTCCTCCCTGCCTTTTATTGCTGCTGCAAGTTGTACAATTCTTGGAGGTCAGTTGGCAGATTTCCTCCTGTCCAGGAATCTTCTTAGATTAATCACTGTCCGAAAACTCTTTTCATCCTTAGGTAAGTCTAGGCAAAACTCAGTTAACAAATCCCTTTTCCACACATGGTCAGAGGTTCCTGACAGTGTGTCCCCATTGCTCAGGGCTCCTCCTTCCATCACTATGTGCTGTGGCCCTCCCTTTTGTGGCTTCCAGTTACACAACAACCATTATTTTGCTGATACTTATTCCTGGGACCAGTAACCTGTGTGATTCTGGATTCATCATCAACACCTTAGATGTTGCCCCCCGGTAAGATCATTACCTGTTTGTCCCCTTCTCCAGGCTTTTCTGGAGGTTTAGACTCGGTCTTTTTGTAACTCTTTGTTGTTGTTGACATGCACAAATTGATGGCAGGGTACTAACAAATAGCCAGAAATGTCAGTATGTGGCCATGACTTAAGGCATTTTTAGAACAATGGTGCCCAATCTTGGCTGATAACATTTAGGTGAAAAACTTCCCTAGGTTCCCCACTTGAGACTGTGTGTTCTAGGAAAGGACCCATGCATATGTGTTTTGGAAAAGCTTCCATAGTGTTTGATGATATTATCTACTATATATATATATATATGCTTGCCATGAGCCAAACCCTTCTCACACATCAACCCCCTTGATAGCTCAGTTGGTAAAGAATCTGCCTGCAATGCAGGAGACCCCTGTTCAATTCCTGGGTTGAGAAGATCTGCTGGAGAAGGGATAGGCTACCCACTCCAGTATTCTTGGACTTCCCTTGTGGCTCAGCTGGTAAAGAATCCATCCGCAATGTGGGAGACCTGCATTCTATCCCTGGGTTGGGAAGATACCCTGGAGAAGGGAAAGGCTACCCACTCCAGTATTCTGGCCTGGAGAATTCCATGGACTGTATAGTCCATGGGGTTATGAAGACTCTGACACAACTGAGTGACTTTCACTTTCACTCTTATATATCAACACATCTGATCTGCACAATTACATGCCTTATTGGTATCTTCACTTTATAAGAGAGATAGATGATAGAGGCACAAGAAAGTTAAGTGACATGCCTGAGGTCATGCAAAGGCAAAGTCAGGATTTGGACCCAAGCCATCTCTCCAGAATCTGTTGTCTCGTCCACTGCTCCATCTGTCTGCCATACTAAGATACTGGGGTGGGAATCTGGGCTTCTGGGAGATAAAATTGCTTCCTAGTTGTTGAGCTGGTGTTGTGGCTTCCCAGGTGGTACAGTGGTAAAGAATTCACATGCCAATGCAGGAGACAAGGAGACTCAGGTTCAATCCCTGGGTTGGGAAGATCCTCTGGAGTAGGAAATGGCAACCCACTGTAATATTCTTGCCTGGGAAATCCCATGGACAGAGGAGCCTGGTGGGCTACAGTCCATGCGGTCCCAAAAAGTTGGATGTTGAGTTGGTAAAGATAAGTGATTTCAGGATTTGCAAACTGATATTGCCTGAGCTGTGTTGAAGTGAACAAAAAATCTGAAGTAGTCTAAATGACTTTGCTATTAGAGCTAAACTGCATTAGTGTTGAGTTACTGAAAAGACATAGGCAGCTTTCTATATAAAATCATCTATAAAATCATCTCTCCACAGATATGCAAGTTTCCTCATGGGAATCTCAAGGGGATTTGGGCTCATTGCAGGAATCATCTCTTCCACTGCCACCGGATTCCTTATCAGTCAGGTGGGGCCAGTTTATTGAACGTCTGCAAGTGGCAGGTATTGTTTTAGGCACTGGGGATTCACAGCTGGGCCCCAGTTCTCAAGGACTATGTGATCTGATGGGGAAAATCAACATCGATATCAGCACAATTATTCTGTTTGTAGGGGACTCTAAGTCAGACCCTGGTAAGTCAGATTTCCTAGGGAAAGAGAAGTATAAGCTGAATTTCTAAAAAATGAACAGCTGTTCGATTGATAAAAATGAGCAGTTCGGACAGAGAAAATAGCACATGTGACTTCCTAGAGGAAAAAAAGAATGAAACAGCTCTTATGACTAGAGTGAATGATACATGTCAAGGATAAGAGATGAAGTCACAGGAGCAAAAGGGGAAAGTTATAAAGAGTCTGTTCATATTAATCCAAATTTCTAAAAAAATTATGAAACAGAAACACAAAGGGTCCCAAGACCAGCTTAAAGAGAGTTTAAATCATGGGTTAAATGAATGGCTGTGAGACAAAGCAGGGAGGATGGCCCATGAGGCTTGCTCAGTACCAAGTATGGGCTGGTAGGGAAGATGGAAAGGCAGAACCAGGCTGGGATGGCAGGACAGGCATGAGTCAGCTTACCAAAAACAAAAACAAAAAAGTCATTTTAATACATCTCTAGGTGACCTATTTTCAGGTTACTTTTTTACCAAATTGCTAGGAATCCACTGTGACTATAATGCCAGAAATAAACTATGACTTACAAGGGTTTCAAGAGGAGACTCATACAGTCAGACCAAATATGACTCACATCATATTGAGGTGTCCATTCAGGGGGTTATTGCGATTGATGTCAACAGCCAAAAACAGAAGAGTGACGATCTTCAAGCTGTTATTTTAGGCATAATTTAAATGAGTAATACAATATTTTCAAGACTCTAGGTCCAGATTTCTAGAAAAATATTAGTATAGGTTGATTTGGGGGCACTTAAAGAAAAATTCATTCCAAGTCAGAACCCAGTGTGCTTTTTAGCATCCTCTTGTTTCCAACAGTTTCACCAAACTTTCTTTGAGAATTCAAGGTGTTAAGTAGTTATTGCATATCATTCCCTAGATTCTTATGATCAGTGTTGTAATATACAAAATGGAGGCTTTCTAGAACTGATGGAGAAGCAACTCTGAGACTAATAATTCTGATTTTTGGTGTTTTTGGTTTTTTTGCCTCCAGGATTCTGTGTCTGGTTGGAGGAATGTATTTTTCCTAGCTGCTGCTGTCAACATGTTTGGCCTGGTTTTTTACCTCACATTTGGACAAGCAGAAATCCAGCACTGGGCCAAAGAAAGGACTCTCACCCGTCTCTGAGGATATAGTTGCAAACTTAAATGTAGTACTTTGCATTAACTTTTCAACATTTTTTTACTTGTTCTTTTTCTTGGCCACAGACTTGGCAGGTCTCAATTTTGGTTGCATGTTCGATTTCCCTGGGGAATTTCTAAAACATTCAGGTGAATGGGATCTACTCCAGAGATTCTGAATGAATTGGTCTGGGGTAGAACCCAGATATCACTAGTTTTTAGACACTCCCCAGTATTTGTAACACACACCCAGGGTTTACAACTGCTGGGAAAACCTGAAACATCAATCCTGTTGCCTTTGAATTTTCCTTTTTGGAAAGAACTAGAAAAATAAAAATCTGTGAGAAAACAATCACTGATAAGTACCTTCATGGGGGTTATTATAGGTGCAGAAAATATCTACTATATCCATAGTCGTATGTTATATAGCTCAGCACAGGATATAATTTTAAAGCTGTAATCCACAGAATTAACATTTTTATTGTTTTTATACCTTGAGAAATATGGATGTTTATTTATGTGGTTACATTTATTAAAATTCACATGCTAAAATTAAATGGGTCATTTTAAAATTATTTACACTAGGATTATTTCCATCAGGCAAAATAGATATTTACTTATCTAACTATTTCCAGGAGATTAATAATCAGGAAATGACAAGGAGATTAAATTAGATTAGCTAAATATCATAGGAGAGAGCAGATAGAATTGGAAAACCTGTAATGTAAATAGAATGAATGTGAAGGGAGGCAATGTGGTAACTTTTAGAGGAGACAATGAGATAGTTTGCACCACAGAGTGAAAATTGGAGGAAGGCAACAAAGACATTTTCAAATGAAATGAAGGTTTAAATGGAAGAGAAGAAACCTAAAGACATAAGATGTAAGAAATCATAGAACAATATCACACACCAGAAAAATTCTTTTCAAGATTAAAAAGATCATTTGACCTTTTTTAGAGTTTCCTTATTTTCTCAAGAGTCTCAGATAGTCATCATCTACCCCAAGAGGAATTAATTCTGACTCCTAGTACTTAAAATACACCCTCTAGGCTGTCTCTACACAAAGAGCTGATATCGGTTTTGCTACAGCCATCCTAGAGGAGAAATTCTTAGCATGTTTAGAAGCCAAGTAGATCCACGGGGACTAGAACCTTGGGCTAATTTAGAAGACAACGAGAATCTCCTAATATAAATCAATGGATATTTTGAGCTAGTGCTTTAAAAGAACCTGATTGCCAGGCTCTGAAGGTGATGCTGAGATGAGAACATTCTGACTCTGTCTTCTGGGTATTTACAGTTTAGAGAGGAAGGAGAGTCTGTAGTAAACCAAAAGAAGAATAAAAGAGAGGAATAGTATAGTGGATGGGCAAATTGAACACAGGAAAAAAAGAGAAAAAACCTAGACTACCCAATAGGCAAATGTTTTGAACAAAGACTTTATAAAAGAAAAATTCAGGTGGTCTATATGTATAAATTGGCCCTCAACTTTCTTAGACTTTTGAAAAATGAACATCAAAACCACAGTAAGATACCACTAGATGCTTAACAGGAAAGGAAAAATAAAAGAAGATGGAAAACAGCAAACACTGGCAAGCTGTGAGGCAACTGGAACTCTCACACCCTATGACTGTGAGTATAAAAGAAATTGGGAAAAGTTTCTTGGTGATATCTCCTAAAGCTAAATTTAGACATTCCAATGATTTAGACATTTCACTTAGAAATGTACACAGATATTTGGGAAAAGATGTACAACGATGTTCATAGGAGCACTATTTATAATAGCCCAACAGCAAACAACTTAATTGTCAAGAGAAAGATGATTTAAAAATTATGGTCTATTCCCACAACGAGAATAAATAGACCACAATATGCAACACCATGGACAGATCTCATGAACACTTTTTAAGTGAAACGAGACAAAAGTTACCTTCTTTTAGGGAGTTTAAATAGAGTTTGGGGGAAAATAAATATACATATATGTATGGCTGAGTCCCTTTGCTGTTCACCTAAAACTATCACAACATTGTTAATCAGCTACAACCCAATATAAAATAATAAGTTAGTAAAAAGGGAGGAGTACTCAGTAGGGAGTAATAAGAATCTAAAACAAAGTTTAAATAGAGTTTTGTTTTTAAAAACAGACAAAACTAATTATTAAAAATCAAGGTAAGGATTCCCCTTGGGTAGGAGAGGGAAGAGGGTACTTAAAGGAGGCTCCTGAGGTACTGGTAATAATCCATTACTTGGATGCTAGTCACCTGGGTGTTTTTACTTTGTGAAAAGTATACATTTATGATTTGTACATTTTTATGTGTATAAAAAGTAAAACATTTACTTAAACTTGATGTTTCATCCAGTTCAAAGTTTCTCTTCTCTCTTCAGCTTAGGTATGACAAACAGACACCTGGGAAGGAGCCCTGGTCTCTACTTTCCCATTCTCCCTGATCCTCTGCTTCCCCCTTCTTTGCCTGATCCACCAGCATCAGAGCAGGAGGCAGCAGGGCAGTCTCTGTTGTCAGATTCTGGATTAAAGTCTAAGTTCTTAAACAGCAAAATGAGTGAGCTCAGGCTTCCCAAGAAACCCTATCCCTGGAAGCATCAGTTGTCTTTGGAAGTAAAGGTAAGAACAATGGCTCAGCATTTCTAGACTTTCTGAGCACCAGCTTTGATTATTCCTGAAAAATAACATCTGTGTGTCAGAGACACTTCAGTTATCTTTCTCCATTTGATGGTCTGAAACAGTTACCCTCCACATTTCCTAAGGTCTTCAGAATAGATGCATTGTGGTTGATAGGAAGCATCTCTAATCCATCTCCCCCATCCCAAAGAGCTGTTTCTAACATTAATGATTCTTTTCTAATATTCATTTCTAACATTTAATGGAAATTAATTTGCTTTTCTCAAAAATCATATTGATATCTATTGAATGAGATGATCTGCTTCTCTTTGATTATTAAATATTGTACCCTAATATAGTTATTAATGTTGAGCAAACTGTTTCTCGAGTATTCTTTTGATAGACCACAGACTCTGATTCACTGATGGCTTCTTCAGGACTTCTGCTTCTTTATTGGTATATGACATTGGCTCTGGGTGCATGAGTGTCATGTCTGGATACGGGGCTTATGCTGATTTCAAAACAAGAAAGGAGAACTTTGCTTATTCCCCAATACTCTGAAAAAATTAACTAGAATGGAAATTTTATTATTGTTATTATTATCTGAAGGCTTGAAAGCATTGGTTTATAATTATGTAGGCTTAAATCCCATGGACAGAGGAGCCTGGCAGGCTACAGTCCATGGGGTTACAAGAGTCAGGCACAACAGTGACTAAACCACCACCAAAGCTACTTTGAGAAGAGTTCTTTGATAAGAGCCTTCATTTCCTTCGTGTTATGGGCCTGTTAAAGGGCTCTATATTTTCTTCCATCCGTTTTGACAACTTAAGATATCTTGCAAGATCATCCATTTTGTACATAATTTAAATTATATTCGTAAAATATTCCAGTGTGTTGTCAATTATCTTTTTATAATATATTCATGTTTTTCTATAGCTGAGGTTTGAGCTTTTTCTGTACCTCTGACATGATGCCTGTGTGCTTGCTTTTTGCTTCTTCATTAGATCACTTGGTGATTTATTTATTTCAAAGAGAGTTTGTCTCTTATTTTTTAATATGTTAGCCTTATCTTTTGTCATTCTTGCTTCCTGTTTCCCTTTGTCTTACTTACAAATTTTGTTTTGACTATTTTTATTTAAATGAAACAATAAGGCATAGAGGAAGACTTTAAGTCCTCTTGTGTGGGAAGATTACATTTTGCTGTGTTGTGCCCCCAGATTTATTGTTATCTTACTGCTTTATTTCTCAAGTTAATAACCTATGGAGTAAAAGGTGAATAATGTCTCAGTGCTACTCACTGGTCCATCTGAACGTCTCACCTAAGTACAGCGCCTTGGCTTCATTGCCGTTCTCTGAAATTTTGCTCTAACTTGTTGCAGTTAATGTACTAATGTCGCATGAAGTACTTTGCATATGAGAATTGCATTCCATTGAATATCATAATTGTCACTGTTATTTGAACTTAATTCAAGGGTCACTAGAGTGAGGCAAGCCAGGTGCCAGGGAGGCACTCTTTATCAGGCTCATTTTGTCCAAGCACAGAATTGGCATATGAGAGTATTTCCTTAATTCTGTACCATGGGCACCTCTTGCTTACCTTAGCCTAGCCCTAGCCACTAACATTTTTTTTTTCATGAACCCACTCCCTCCATCCACTTCTGAATATATTTCAGTGGAGATATTTTAAAACAGTACTTCAATATTCCTGAGTCCCATAATAGTGAATAATTTCTTTTTTCATAGGAATACTATCATTATGGAACCTCAATACATTAAAATATTAACTTGGACAGTATTGATTTCCTTTGAGTCTTTTCTTGTATCTAATATAATAATGAAGTCTGATGAGCCAGCTAACTTTTTTAAGAGAGGTATATTTAGACTCAGTGATATAAGATTCTATCTTTAACCTAAATTCCACACTTTGACCAAGATGTTCCAAGATGTTAATCACTTCCAATTGATGTTCCCTTGAACAATATCAGTAATTTGCTTTTCATCTAGTGGTCTTAGAGTTTCCTTCAATTTTGCTTTAATTAGTGATTCTTCTCTGTTTGTTGAAAATCCTTCATCTATTTATCAATATGCTAGAACCTTATATCTGTCTTCTAATTTCTGCTGACTTTTATCCTTAGATCTTTTACTTTATTTTCTCCATGGAATTCTCAGTGCCAAAAGCACATGAACACATTTCCCAAGGTCTTCATCAAGCTCCCTAAGTTCCAATTTATTTCCTAAAATTTCCTGAAAATATGCCTGTGTTCATACTATCCCTCTTTCTATTAAAAAAAAAAAATGGCATCCACACCTTTTTTTGTGGAATGATACTTAGAGTGTAAACAAAGAGTTTCCAAATATTGGCTTGGGAATTACCTGTTAATGATTAATATTCATCTGGTTTTTGGTTCTCCTGCCTTTTCTTGTCTGCTGTGTATGGCTCTTATTATAGGAGAAGATTGGTCAGAGTTGGAATGTTCTGAGTTCAGAGCAACTGAAGCAAGGCAGGTTAGGTAACTAGTTCTTCCAAATGAAGCTGGACTATTTTCCTGGACCAAGTTTCAAGATGTATTTGATAAAATCCTCCAACAAAAAAACTTAGATGGTTACTTTTTATTAAAATCAAATCATGTCATGAAATATTCTAATTGAAGTCATTCCTCATTTTATTTTATCTGGTGTGTGCTTAGTCGCTCAGTCATGTCCAACTCTTTGTGACCCCATAGACTGTAGCCCATCAGGCTCCTCTGTCCATGGGGATTCTCCAGCCAAAAATACTGGAGTGGGTTGCCATGCCCTCCTCCAGGGGAACTTCCTAACCCAGGGATCAGACCCAGGTCTCCTGAATTGCAGGTGGACTCTACCATCTGAATGACCAGGGAAGCCTTTTTTTTTTTTTTTGGATACTGCTTAAAAATAGACAATTTGTGTACAGAAGTGGTTTTCAAACTGTTTTGATTGTGTATCACATAAAAAGTTTTGACAACTTCAGGTACTCTGCTGAATATTTTAAACTTGACATCTAAAACTTGTCATCAAAAATAGAAATGACTTACTTTGTAAATAAAAGAAAATATTTTATCTTATGTTTAATATTTTAGGCCATGCAGCCTTTTTGAGCTAAAGCAGTGGCAGGCAGAGATACAGTTCCTGTTCATGTGATATAGAGGAAAACAATAAGTAAACTACATATTGTGTGGAAGCAATCAATGCTAAGGAGAAAAATTAAACAGGGAAGAAGGACTCATTGAAAAGTTGACATTTGATTAAAGTCCTACAGAGGGGAGGGAAAGGGGGAAAGTAGATTCTAAATCAATCACATACTACAATTAGGATGAGAACTAAGGGAATGTAATGTAGAAGAATTTGAATGATTGGAAGAAGGACAGGGTGGCCAAGGAAGACCTCACTGATTCTATTTATTTGCTGTGCTGGGTCTTCATTGCTGCACAGGCTTTTCTCTAGTTGCAGGGAGCAGGAGTTACTCTCTAGTTGTGGTGTGCGGGTTTCTCATTGCTGTGGCTTCTCTTGTTGTGAAGCACAGGGCCTTCAGACTTCTGTAGTTGTGGTTCCAGGGCTCTACATCATAGGCTCAATAGTTGTGGTGCACGGGCTTAGTTGCTCCACACATGAGTGTCTCCTCCTTTGACAGGTGGATTCTTTATCACTGAGCCACCAGGGAAGCTCAGGAAAGCGTCACTGAGAAAGTGACCATTGAGTTGAACTGAGCACTGAAAGTTGGTAAGAATTACTAGATAAAGAAAAATGAGACAAAATAAGCAGCATGAATAAGAAGAAAAAATAATAAAAACAGTAACATAATAGCCAACATTTCAGTGCAGTTCAGTTCAGTTGAGTCGCTCAGTCGTGTCTGACTCCTTGCGACCCCATGAATTAGCTAACATTTGCGGAGTGTTTCTTATGTGCCAGCTAATTCTTACAACAACCCAACAAGTAGGTAGTATTTTTGACCCTAATTTTACAATGAGGCAACAGGGGCAAAAAAAAAGATGTTCATAACAGGATTTAGAATCCTGGCGGTCTTGTTGGATCTTAACGATCAAGAAAATTTGGAAGACATGAAATGGTTCTTTTCAGAAACTGAAGATAACAATGATTTTGAGAAAGGATGTAAGTTGACACCATTGTAGAAGTTAATGCCTTTTGGTTTATGATGCTATGCAGTGTGCTGAGAATCTTCTTAGTGTGTAACCAGTGTTTTAAGAGAACTTGCAGAGAAATAGCTAACAGTTGGGAGAAAATTTAATCCAAGCAAATCTTACTTTAGCTAAAATGGCTCTACTTACAAGATTGGTTTGGCATTTGACTTTAAATGAAGGCTGCTGCTGCTGCTGGTGCTAAGTCGCTTCAGTCGTGTCCGACTCTGTGCGACCCCATAGACGGCAGCCCACCAGGCTCCCCCATCCCTGGGATTCTCCAGGCAAGAACACTGGAGTGGGTTGCCATTTCCTTCTCCAATGCCATGAAAGTGAAAAGTGAAAGTGAAGTCCCTCAGTCATGTCCGACCCTTAAGGAGAGGCTAATTAACGAAAAGCTTTCTGAACACACTGGGAGCACAAAGTAACCAGAATTTATGTGCTCTCCAAGTGTGCATGAGTAGTGTGCGTGGGAGGAAGCCTGAGGTTAATGCCTACTTATCTTGCAGGTTGGCCTGTTTCTGTCCTAAAATCAATTTTCCCAACTGACGAGGTTATCAAGAGCCCAGCTAAACATGGCCAGCAACATTTGGAAGGGGTGGCTTTTTGGTGGGTGGTTGCCTGACTAAGCTGTTGGGTGATCAGGCTCTGTACCTGGATCCATCATGTTCAGGTCTCCTGGTTCTCCAGGGTGCCTAAAAGGGACCCCCGGTTTCCTTATCGACTGAGCAGGTTCTCTTATATGCTTTGCTACTGAAAACTCTTATGTGGTCTGGTCTTTTCTCCACTTCTGTTTAATTTGTTTTCCAGCACATAATTTGGCATTGAATATGTCACTACTGCTGGCTCAGCAATTCCAAGGTCATTGCCCTTTTGCTCCATAAAAGGATTTCATAGCATCTGCCAGCCTCCTCCCTATTTTATACTTGGATTTCAGCATTGCTATTTCTCCCCTCAGGTGTTACAACCTCTCTTTTCCCCTTCCTCATGTGTTATTGGCTTTCTACAAACTCTTCCTTTCCATAGACTTGTGTTTTCCTGGATTGTAATCATCCCACTTATCCAGAAGCACCTGCCAAACCTTAATTCTTTGCCAGTCATCAAACCCTAGGACTCTCCACTAGTCATAATACATATTCCCAACTCCCAAACCAGCACAGTCTTCCATATATTTCCTCCATTGTACATGCTTTCCCACCTGGAAGCTCTTATACAAACCACTCCTTTCCCTAGGAAGCCTTATAAAATAATCCCAAGCTGAGGCAGTCATATGTTGGTAATTTGACCTCTGGTTCCTCTGCCTTTTCTAAATCCAGCTTGTACATCTGGAAGCTCTTGGTACACATACTGCTGAAGCCTAGCTTGAAGGATTTTGAGCATAATCTTGCTGGTGTGTGCAATGAGTGCAATTGCATGGTAATTTGAACATTCTTTGGCATTGCCTTTCTTTAGGACTGGAATGAAAACTGACCTTTTCCAGTCCTGTGACCACTGCTGCATTTTCCAAATTTGTTGGCATAATGAGTGCAACACTTTAACACCATCATTTTTAAGATTTGAAATAGCTCACATTTATTGTAAAGTTCTACACCTTTATTTGTCCTATTTGAATGTAATCTCCTAGAGGGTGGTAACCATCTTTTCCTTTTCAGCTTTTAACAAATAGCCTGAAACAAAATGGATGTATGATAATATTTGAACGCTACATAACTGAATGAATATTTCAGGATTCCCTGGTGTTCTTAAAGTTTTGTAATATAAAGAGAAAAAGAAATATCTTAAAGTACTTGCCTTAAATTTTATCTACACTGTGATTCTCAACACAATGGAAAAGCAAGTAGGGTAAGAAAAAAAAAAAAGGAAAATAAATAATATTGAAATTTTGGGAGTGGGCAGATGTGAGGATGATGAATCTGGGGCAAATT
>NW_017218872.1:0-11678 GCF_001704415.2 Capra hircus | reverse complement strand
TTCTCTGAGGCGTCCCCAGGCTAATTACACCTAACCTCTGGAACTTCCAAAGGGTCCTTCACACCATTGCTGCAACTCAAGAAGTTCCCCGACGTACCCGTCTCCACTCGAGAGGAAGCACGAGAGTCCCGCCCCACATCCAGAGGAGCCCGTTTCGCCTCATAGCTCGAGAGGAGGGATCTTTCCCTGCGTGGTCGGAAAAGAATTCCGCGGCGTTCCCGTCGCATCTCAAGTGGAGGCGCTCTCCACAGGAAAGGAGAGAGGAACTCCAGGGTCGTGCCACCATTCCCAGAGTCTCCAGACTGTCTCAGTCCATTCCTGGGAAACCTGTTTTCCCTGCACTGCCTCGACTTTCAAGCCAAGGATCGACTCACACCTCGGTGGCACGTGGGACAGCCCTGTGGGAAAGCCTGGTGGGAAAGCCTCGTGGGAAAGTCTCGTGAAACCTCATGGAAAGCTCGTGGAAAGCCTTCGAGGGAAAGCCACAGATCCCTTGATTCCACGCGAAGGAAGCGTGACACTGCTGCTAGCAGCTCGGGAGGAAAGCGCACGTGCATGCCCCCCACTCGAGACGAGAGACTGACTACCCTGGGGAGACTCCAGAAGTACCCCAAGATCCATGTCAGCACTGGAGAGGAATCCTCAGGTTCCGGCACTGACTCCACACAAGGTTTTAGGCCCCGGCATCGACGGGAGAGGAAATCCTGAGAGGCCCCCGAGAGTGGCAACTCGCATGGGGACTGGCCTTTCCTGAGGCCACCAGAGCGGGTCCCTGAGGTCCCCGTCGTAAGTCGAGAACAGCTGCCGCCAACTACGAGAAAATCCAGGAGGTTCTCCCCATCCAGGCGAGATGAGGATCCATATTCTGCTGAGGCGTCTCGCAGGCTTAATCACACCTAACCTCTGGAACTTCCAAAGGGTCCTTCACACCCATTGTTGCAACTCAAGAAGTACCCCGACATACCCGTCTCCACTCGAGAGGAAGCACGAGAGTCCCTGCCCACATCCAGAGGAGCCCCGTTTCCGCCTCCTAGCTCGAGAGGAGGGATCCTTTCCCTGCGTGCTCGGAAAGAATTCCCGGCGTTCCGTCGCATCTCAAGAGGAGGCGCTCTCCACAGGAAAGGCGAGAGGAACTCCAGGGATCAGTGCCACCATTCCCAGAGTCCCCCAGATGTCTCAGTCCATTCCAAGGGAAACCTGTTTTCCCTGCACTGCCTCGACTTTCAAGCCGAGGATCGACTCACACCACGGTGGCACTTGGACAGCCCTGTGGGAAAGCCTCGTGGGAAAGCCTCGTGGGAAAGCCTCGAGGGAAAGCCACTGATCCCTTGATCCTCGCGAAGGGAAGGCGTGACACTGCTGCTACAGCTCGGAAGGAAAGCGCACGTGCATGCCCCCACTCGAGACGAGGACTGACTCCCCTGGGGAGACTCCAGAAGTAAGCCCAGGATCCATGTCAGCACTGGAGAGGAATCCTCAGGTCCGGCACCGACTCCACACAAGATCTTTAGGCCCCGGCATCGACGGGAGAGGAATCCCGAGAGGACCCCGAACAACTCGCATGGGGACTGGCCTTTCCTGAGGCCACCAGAGCGGGTCCCTGAGGTCCTCGTCGTAAGTCGAGAGCACCTGCCGCAACTCGAGAAAATCCAGGAGGTTCTCCCCTCCAGGCGAGATGAGGCCCATTTCCGCTGAGGCGTCTCGAGGCTAATCACACCTAACCTCTGGAACTTCCAAAGGGTCCTTCACACCCTTGCTGCAACTCAAGAAGTTCCCCGACATACCCGTCTCCACTCGAGAGGAAGCACGAGAGTTCTGCCCACATCCAGATGAGCCCCGTGTCCGCCTCCTAGCTCGAGAGGAGGGATCCTTTCCCTGCGTGGTCGGGAAAGAATTCCAGGCGTTCCCGTCGCATCTCAAGAGGAGGCCCTCTCCGCCGGAAAGGCGAGAGGATCTCCAGGGTCGTCCACCATTACCTGAGTCCCACAGATGTCTCAGTCCATTCCAGGGAAACCTGTTTTCCCTGCACTGCCTCGACTTTCAAGCCGAGGATCGACTCACACCATGGTGGCTCCTGGGACAGCCTTGTGGGAAAGCCACGTGGGAAAGCCTCGTGGGAAAGCCTCGAGGGAAAGCCACAGATCTCTTGATCCACGCAAAGGGAATCGTGACACTGCTGCTACAGCTCGGGAGGACAGCGCACGTGCATGCCCCCACTCAAGATGAGGACTGACTCCCCTGGGGAGACTCCAGAATTACCCAAAGATCCATGTCAGCACTGGAGAGGAATCCTCAGGTTCCGGCACCAACTCCACACAAGACCTTAGGTCCCGGCATTAACGGGAGGGGAATCACAAGAGGCCCCCGAGCAACTCGCATGGGGACTGGCCTTTCCTGAGGCCACCAGAGCGGGTTCCTGAAGTCCCCGTCGTAAGTCTAGAGCGCCTGCCACAACTCGAGAAAATTCAGGAGGTACTCCCCTCCAGGCGAGATGAGGCCCATTTCCCAGAGGCGTCTCGAGGCTAATCACACCTAACCTATGGAACTTCCAAAGGGTCCTTCACACCCTTGCTGCAACTCAAGAAGTTCCCTGACATACCCGTCTTCACTCGAGAGGAAGCACGAGAGTCCCGCCCACATCCAGAGGAGCCCCGTTTCCGCCTCCTAGCTCGAGAGGAGGGATCCTTTCCCTGCGTTGTCGGAAAAGAATTCCCGGTGTTCCCGTCGCATCTCAAGAGGAGGCCCTCTCCGCCGGAAAGGCGAGAGGATCTCCAGGGTCGTGCCACCATTCCCTGAGTCCCCCAGATGTCTCAGTCCATTCCAGGGAAATCTGTTTTCCCTGCACTGCCTCGACTTTCAAGCCGAGGATCGACTCACACCACGGTGGCACGTGGGACAGCCCTGTGGGAAAGCCTCGTGGGAAAGCCTGGTGGGAAAGCCTCGAGGGAAAGCCACAGATCCCTTGATCCCCGCGAAGGGAAGCATGACACTGCTGCTACATCTCGGGAGGAAAGCGCACGTGCATGCCCCCACTCGAGACGAGGACTGACTCCCCTGGGGAGACTCCAGAAGTACCCCAAGATCCATGTCAGCACTGGAGGGGAATCCTCAGCTTCCGGCCCCGACTCCACACAAGGTCTTAGGCCCCGGCATCGACGGGAGAGGAATCACGAGAGGCCCCCTAGCAACACGCATGATAACTGGCCTTTCCTGCGGCCGCCAGAGCGGGTCCCTGAATCCCCGTCGTAACTCGAGAGCACCTGCTGAAACTCGGGAATATCCAGGAGCCTCTCCATTCCAGGCGACATGAGGCCCATTTCCGCTGAGGCATCTCGAGACTAACCACACCTAACCTCTGGAACTTCCAATGGGTCCTTCACACCCTTGCTGCAACTCAAGAAGTTCCCCGACATACCCGTTCCTCTTCACGTTCTGCCATAATGGTGGTGTCATCTGCATATCTAAGTTGATTGATATTTCTACCGGCAATCTTGATTCCAGCTTATGTATCTTCCATCCCAGCATTTTTCATGATGTACTCTGCATAGAAGTTAAATAAACAGGGTGACAATATACAGCCTTGACATACTCCTTTTCCTTTTTGGAACCAGTCTGTTGTTCCATGTCCTGCTCTAACTGTTGCTTCCTGACCTTCATCCAGATTTCTCAAGAGGCAGGTTAGGTGGTCTGGTATTCCCATCTCTTTCAGAATTGTGGCTAAAACAACAGTATAAGGACCTTTCCGATGTCAGGCCAAGGAATTGTGTTTCCAGTCATTGAGCCACACCTGATCACTGAGCACAAATTCATGAATCTGTTCCTCAAGGGGGAATGATATTCTTTTTTATACAAACTTAGTTACCTGATTTATTACCTTACCTAATTGTTCCATCTGCTGTGAAATCCCACCCCCTTACTTGTGGCAAATCTGCTAACACCTGCCTCACTGTGGGAGGGGGTCTCCCATAGAAAATTTCATAAGGACAACAACTGTGGGAACGTGTGGTTACCCGTAATATGAGTAAGTCTGCCGGAAGCAAGCCCATCCACGTACAGTCAGTCTCTATGATCCATTTTGAAAGTGTCTCTTCAAGAGTTTGGTTGTTTCTTTCCACCATTCCAGAACACTGGGGCCTATATGCTGTATGTAATTTCCACTGATATTTAGAGCTTCACATACCTGTTAATTAACGCGGCTACAAAGACAGGGCCATTGTCGGATTCTATACTGGTTGGAAACCCAAGTCTGGGAATTATTTCTCAAATCAGCGAGCTACTTCATTTTCTTTTTCAGATCAGGTAGGGAAGGCCTCTGCCCAACCGGAGAAGGTACCTACTATTCTAGTAAGTCATGATAACAGGTGACTGCCTTTGCTTCCCCGAAGGACACTCGCTTTCCCTGCATCCTGAGAACTCCACGTCTCAGCCAGTTGGAAAAGCGCTTCTTGGAGGTCATTATTCAGGGGCAACTTCCCCTGGAGCCCGGGGCCATAGGGAGCGGCTCCACACTCCCAGGGAAAGGCAGAGCCACAGCCACACATCTGTCCCATCCCCTTTGCTCTGTAGGAGAGCTCTAGTGAGCCTAGGTCTGTCAGGAAAATTCTTGGCTCCTATGGGGACACATTCTATGTGTGAAACTGCATCCAGGACCTAGGGGCCACAGGGTGCCTGTTTCTCTCGGGGGCGGAGGGGTGGGGGGCCTGAAGCAGTGCGGCCCAGCAACAGCTTCCACATCCATCCAATTGCTCTTTTCTTACCTCTGATAGAACTAGCTTTGTTCCAGCCTTTGGCAATTTGGAGGCAAGCGGGCCCCACTTCCTCCCCAAGGAGGCATGGGACCTACTTTGAGTGGAAAGGCCCCTCACGGAGCTGAACCCAGGAAGGCACCCAGTCATGTCTGACACATTCCTGCATCCTGCTTCTTCATGAGCAATACCGCTATAAGCTAGGCATGTCTTTCCAAGGCTCAGAAAGGACAGGGGAGATGCATGGTGCTGCCTCTGGAATTTCGGTCCTCTGAGCAGACCTGGAGGTCTCCCCTTGAAGGAGCTAACCAGTTTCTTCCAAATACAGGCTTGCAAACACACACTGGGTGGCTGCCTCTTCTTCCCTGAAGGACGATCACTTTCCCCGCATCCTGTGAACTCTGCATCCCAGCCTGCTGGAAAAAGCGCTTCTTGGAGGTCATTTTTCAAGGACAATTTTCCCTGGAGCCCAGGGCCGTAGGGAGGGCCCCATGCTCGCTGGGAAAGGCAGAGTCACATCCACAGTCTGTTCTACCCCTTTTGCCCTGTAGGAGAGCTCTAGTGAGCCTAGGTCTGTCAGGAAAATTCTTGGCTCCTATGGGGACACACCCTGTGTGTTAACCTGCATATCGGACCTAGGGGCCACAGGGCGCCTGTTCCTCTCGGGGGGGACCCTGAAGTGGTGCGGCCCAGCAACAGCCTGAACATCCATCCGATTGCTCTTTTCTTCCTTCTGATAGAGCTAGCTTTGCTTCTCGCTTTGGCATTTCGGAAGCCAGGGGGAGCCCCACCGCTGTTGTCCTGGGGTCTATTGGAGGTACCGGGTCTATTGGACCCCAGCATGGCACCCGACCCCCTCAGACACACTCCCGCAGCCTCCTTCCCCATGGGCAGGACTGTTCTGACCTAGGAATGTGTTCCCAAGGCTCAGAAAATGCAGGGAGACACACGGCCCTGACTCTGGAACTGAGGCCGTTGGAGCAGGCCTGGAGGTCTGACGTCTGAGACGCCAAACACTTGCTGCAAGATACAGGTGTGAAAACACACTCTCTGGGGCTGCCTTTCCTTCCTCCAAGGAAGAGAGCTTTTCCAGTCTCCTCCGTGCTGAGTCATACAAGGCTGGCAAAGGTCTGGCTTCGAGGGCATTTCTCAGCGGCAATGGCCCCTGAGGCCCTGCACCCAGGGAGGGATCCTACCCTCCCAGGGGAAGTCAAAGCAACCTCCAAACAGCTGTTCTCTCATGTTTCCTCTGCAGGAGGGAGCTAGTGAGCCCAGGTCTGTCTGGAACGTTCTTGGATCCTGCGGGGAAATCATCCTGGGAGCCCACCTGGATACCAGTCGTAGGGGCTAAAATTCGCATTTTCCTTCCTTGGAGCCCTAACGCAGTACAGCCTAGCAACTGCTTGAAAATCCATCCTGTTGCTGTTTTCTTCCCTCTGACAGAGCGAGCTTTGCTCCCCATTTGGGGATTTCAGAAGCAAGGTGGTGGCCTGCAACTCCTTGCCTGGGGTCCATTGGAGGTGCAAGGTGCCCTCGACCAGGTGACCCCAGCATGACACCTGGCCCCCTCAGACACACTCCCGCAGCCTGCTTCCCCATGGGCAGGACTGCTCTCACCTAGGAATGTGTTTGCAAGGCCAGGAAACTGCAGGGAGACACAAGGCCCTGATTCTGGCATTGAGTCTGTTGGAACAGGCCTGCAGGTCTTCTGTCTAACAAGCCAAACACTTGCTGCAAGATACAGGCCTGAAAACACACTCTTGGGCTGCCTTTCCTTCCTCCAAGGAAGAGAGTTTTCTCAGCCTCCTGTGGGCTGAGAGTCACACAGGGCTGAAAAGCACTTGCTGGGAGATTATTTTTCATTGGCCATGGCCCCTGAGGCCCTGTGCTCAGGGAGGGCTCCCTCCCTCCCAGGGAAAGTCAAAGGAAGCTCCAAACGGCTGTTCAATCATGTTTCTGAGAGAGTCATTGCCAAGGCAGGTTTATAAGAAGTTCAAGGGTCCCCAAGGAGAGAGGGGTCTAGAATTCTCAAGGAGGAAGGAAGGACAAACTGTTTTTCCCTCTACATTCCTTAGGATTATATAACAATCATGCATCCTTCTTGAGGACGGTCTCTGGAAAAAACCTTCTGGCTAATCCTGTTATCTTAAAATGTAAATTATGGGAGTAGGTCTAGTGAGTCTTTACAACCTCCAGACATTCTTTTGTTCGTTGTCATAACTTATTGGAGAGTATATAACTCCATTACTAACACTAGCAAGGGGGTACGCTTTCTGCCCCTTGTGATGTCTCTGTCAGAAGCTTTCTCTATCTCCTTTCTCCTTTAATAAAACTCTATTGCACAAAAGCTCTGAGCAATCAAGCCTCGTCTTGGGCCCTGGATTGAATTCTTCTCCTCCATAAGCCAAGAATCCCAGCATCTTTTCGTGGTTCAGCAACAATATTTCATTTCCTCTGCAGGAGAGAGCTAGTGAGCTTAGGTCTGTCTGGAACATTCTTGAATCCTGTGGGGAAAATATCCTGTGCACACATCTGGATACTGGGCCTAGAGGCCAAAATTCGCATTTCTTTCCCGGGGAGCCCTAACGTGGTGTGACTTAGCAACTGCTTGAAAATCCATCCCATTGCTGTTTTCCTCCTTCTGACAGAGCTAGCTTTGTTCCCTGCTTTGGGATGTCTCAACCGAAGGGCCGGTCCATAGCTACTCGCCTGGGGCCCATTGGATGTGCAAGGTGCCCTCGACTAGGTGACCCTAGCATGGCACTCAGCCCGCTCAGACACACTCCCGAGGCTTCTTTCTCATGGGAAGCACTGCTCCAACCTAGGAATGTGTCTGCAATGCTTGGAAAGTGCAGTGAGACACACAGCCCTGACTCTGCAATTGAGGCCCTCAGAGCAAGCCTGCAGCTCTGATGTCTGAGAAGCAAAACACTTGCTGCAAAGAGAGGCCTGAAAACACACTCTCTGTGGATGACTTTCCTTCCTCTAAGGAAGATAGTTTTCCCAGTCTCCTGCTTCCTGAATGTCACACAGCTGGAATGCGCTTGCTTGGAGGTCGTGATTCAGTGGCAATGACCCCTGAGGCCCTTTGCCCAGGGAGGGCTCCCACACTCACAGGCAAATCAAAGCAACTTCCAAGTGAGTCAGCTCTTCACATCAAGTGGCCAAAGTATTGGACTTTCAGGTTCAGTATTAGTCCTTCCAATGTATATTCAGACCTGATTTCCTTTAGGATGGAGTGGTTGCGTCTCCTTGTAGTCTAAGCGACCTACAAGCATCTTCTCCAACACCACAGTTCAAAAGCATCCAATTTTCAGCTGTCACTTTCTTTATAGTACATCTTTCATATCCATCCATGACATATGGAAAAACCATAGCCTTGACTGGATGGATCTTTGTTGGCAAAGCAACGTCTCGGCTTTTTAATATGCTGTCTAGTTTGGTCATCACTTTTCTTCCAAGTCATAAATACGTTTTAAGTTCATGGAGGCAGACATCACCTGCAGTGATTTCCAAGCCCCCCAAAATAGTCTGCTGCTGTTTCCAATGTTTTCCCATCTATTTGCCATGAAGTGATGAGACTGGATGCAATGATTTTAGTTTTCTGAATGCTGAGCTTTAAGCTAACTTTTTCACTCTCCTCTTTCACTTTCATCAGGAGACTCTTTAGTTCTTCTTCACTTTCTGCCATAAGGGTGGTGTCATCTGCATATCTGAGATTCTTGATATTTCTCCCAGCAATCTGGATTCCAGCGTGTGCTTCCTCCAGCCCAGTGTTTCTCATGATGTACTCTGCATATAAGTTAAATAAGCAGGGTGACAATACACTGCCTTGACATATTCCTTTTCCTATTTAGAACCAGTCTGTTGTTCCATGTCCAGTTCGAACTGTTTCTTCCTGACCTGCATACAGGTTTCTCAAGAGACAGGTCAGGTGGTCTGGTATTCCCATCTCTTTCAGAATTTTTCCCAGTTTATTGTGATCCACACAGTCAAAGGCTTTGGCATAGTCAATAAAGCAGAAATAGATGTCTTTTTTTCTGGAACTCTCTTGCTTTTTCAATGATCCAGTGGATGTTGGCAGTTTGATCTCTGGTTTCTCTGCATGTTTTAAATCCCTCTTGAACATTTGGAAGTTCACAGTTCATGTGAACTTGGAGAATTTTGAGCATTACTTTACTAGTGTGTGAGATGAGTGCAATTGTGCAGCAGCTTGAATATTCTTTGTCATTGCCTTTCTTTGGGATTGGAATGAAAACTGACCTAATGACTAGATGTTTTCAATTGCATATGCTGAAAGAACTGGCTGTGCAGTTTTGAAGAAAAAAAAATCATTTTAACCCATTTTCTCTGAAGTGCAAGGCATATCATGGCCATCCCTGAATCATAAAGTCACCTTTTCTTTATGTAGTCATAGTTTCATGCCTAAATTATAGGCCAACTCGTGCTCAAATGGACTCTGATGTCAGGGGCAGATCAACTAATAAAAAGCTTGGATTGTCCCTCTGGAGGAAAGTGAGATCTTGGTCCCACGAGAAGAATCTGAAGGGTTAAGGGAACTTGCAAGAGTGGGGAAAGCTTAGTCCATCCTACATGTACCAAAATCTTAAATAAGGCTTATTTACTTTACCGAAGTAAAAAAACAGATGATGAAAACAATTATAAATCAATGAAAGGTAAAGAAATCCATAGTCTGTTATCAAAAATTGCATTCTAAGAAAACTTTGTTCTCTTAACCTAGAGAGGAGACTAAATTCCATCTGGTACCAGCTTACCAGAAGACAAACAAACAAACAAACAAACAAATTATCGGTAAGCTTAAAAAAAGTATATTCCATATATCTTGAAGTAGCAGTATTTCTGCAAAGGCATCAGTGTGAAACCATAGAGGACATGGTTAAAACCTGATTAAATAGAAATTGACAATGTAATCTGGTCACTGCTGCGACTTGAAATGCTTTAATATGATAACTGGAATTATAACTGACAGCATTTGACCAGGACATATCAGATTTTCACGGATGTCAGATAATTTCTAGGATATCTATATTAGGAACTGAAGGAATCTTTGAACCTAGGAAAGAAAACAACAGCTCTCAAAGGCCCTTGCTGAATCATCTATCAGCAAGGAATGTCTTTGCAAGGATCGCAAAGTGAAGGGAAAATACACCGACCTGCCTCTGCAACTTTGGTCCTCTGAGCAGATCTGGAGGTCTCCCTTTGTATAAGCTAACCTGTTCCTTCCAAATAGAGGTTTGCAACACAAAACAAGTGGCCGCCTATTCTTCCCGAAGGAGGCTCTCTTTCCCCACATCCTGCGAACACCCTTTCCCAGCCTCCTGGAAAAGCGCTTCTTGCAGTTCCTTTCAGAAAATCCTATGGACGGAGAAGCCTGGTAGGCTGCAGTCCGTGGGGTCGCTGAGGGTCGGACACGACTGAGCGACTGCACTTTCATTTTCACTTTCATGCATTGGAGAAGGCAATGGCAACCCACTTACTGTTCTTGCCTGGAGAATCCCAGGGACGGGGGAGCCTAGTGGGCTACCGTCTATGGCGTCGCACAGAGTCGAACACGACTGAAGCAACTTAGCAGCAGCAGCAGCAGCAGTTCCTTTCTTAGGGGCAGTTATCCCTGAGATTGGGACCTGGAAAGGCAGAGCCACCTCCACACACACGTCTTTTCTGTCCCCTTTCCTCTGGAGGAGAGCTCTAGTGAGCCTAGGTCTGTCAGGAAAATTCTTGGCTTTGACGGGATCCCACCCAGTGTGTGAACCTGCATACCCGACCTAGGGGCCACAGGCACCTGTTTTGCTCGAGTGGGTCCTGGAGGGGTGCAGGATTTTTGGAGCTTAAAAATCCATCCAATTTGTCTTTTTTTTTTTTACCTCGGAGAGAACGAGTTTGCTCCACCTCCACCCTTTGGCAGTGTGGAGGGAAGAGGGCACCACCCTCTCCCAAAGGGGACATAGGCCTACCAGGAGAGAAAGGCCCCTTGAGGAGCTGAGCCCAGGTAGGCAGCCAGTGATGTCAAGCACACTCCCGCTGCTTGCTTCTTCATGGGCACTCCCACGATCTGCTAGGAATGTCTTTGCAAGGATCTCAAAGGGAAGGGGAGATACATGGCCCTGTCTCTGGAACTTCAGTCCTCTGAGCAGATCTGGAGGTCTTGAGTTGTATAAGCAAACCTGTTCCTTCCAAATAGAGGCTTGCAAACACACCCCCGGTGGTTGCCTCTTCTTCCCCGAAGAAGTCTTTTCTTTCCCCACATGCTGGCGAACTCCCTGTCCCAACCTCCAAGAATAGGCTTCTTGCCATTCCTTCTTAGAGGCAGTTATCCCTGAGCTTGGGCCGTAGGGACTAGCCCCACACTCACAGGGAAAGGCAAAGACTCCTCCATACATCTCCTCTTATCCCTTTGCTCTGGAGGAGAGCTCTAGTGAGCCTAGGTCTTTCAGGAAAATTCTTGGCTTGGACAGGATCTCACCCTGTTTGTGAACCTGCATACCCAACCAGGGCCACAGAGCACCTGTTTCAGTAAAGTGGGGCCCTGAAAGGGTGCAGCCTAGCAAGAGCTTGAAAATCCATTCAATTGCTGTTTTTTGTACCTCTGACAGAGCGAGCTTGGCTCCACCCTTTGGCAGTGAGGAGAAAAGAGGCATGACACCCTCCCCAAGGGGACATGGGGCCTACTTCGAGAGGAAAGGCCCCTTGTGGAGCTGAGGCCAGGAAGGCACACAGTCGTGTCAAACACACTCCCACTGCTTGCTTCTTCAGGGGCACTCCGCTATCAGCTAGGAATGTCTTTGCAATGATCACAAAGGGAAGGGGAGATACAGGCCCTGCTTCTGGACCTCCGGTGCTCTGAGCAAATCTCGAGGTCTCCGTTGTTGGTCAAGGTCAAGGTCAAGTTCAAGTCAAGGTCAAGTTCAAGTT
>NW_017218871.1:0-11678 GCF_001704415.2 Capra hircus | reverse complement strand
CTCCCGAGCTGTAGCAGCAGTGTCATGCTTCCCTTCGCGTGGATCAAGGGATCAGGGGCTTTCCCTCGAGGCTTTCCCAAAGGCTTTCCCACGAGGCTTTCCCACAGGGCTGCCCACGTGCCACCGTGGTGTGAGTCGATCCTCGGCTTGAAAGTCGAGCAGTGCACGGAAAACAGGTTTCCCTGCAATTGACTGAGACATCTGTTTGACTCTGGAATGGTGGCACGACTCTGGAGTTCTTCTCGCCTTTCCTGTGGAGATCGCCTCCTCTTGAGATGCGACGGGAATGCCGGGAATTCTTTCCCGACCACGCAGGGGAAAGGATTCCTCCTCTCAAGCTAGGAGGCGGAAACGGGGGTCCTCTGGATGTGGCCGGGACTCTCGTGCTTCCTCTCAGTGGAGACGGTTATGTCGGGGAACTTCTTGAGTTGCAGGCAAGGGTGTGAAGGACCCTTTGGAAGTTCCAGTTGTTAGAACTGATTAGCCTCGAGACGCCTCCGTGTAAATGGACCTCATCTCGCTTGAGGGGAGAACCTCTTGGATTTTCTCGAGTTGCGGCAGGTGCTCTCGACTTACGACGGGGACCTCAGGGACCCGCTCTGGTGGCCTCAGGAAAGGCCAGTCCCCATTCGAGTTTGCTCGGGGGCCTCTCGGGATTCCTCTCCCGGTCGAAGCTGGGGCCTAAGACCTTGTGTGGAGTCAGTGCCGGAACCTGAGGATTCCTCTCGCAGTGCTGGTCATGGATCTTGGGGTACTTCTGGAGTCTACCCAGTGGAGGTCAGTCCTCGTCTCGAGTGGGGGCATGCACGTGGGCTTTCCTCCCGTGCTTTAGCAGCAGTGTCACGCTTCCCGTCCCGTGGATTAAGGGATCTGTGGCTTTCCCTCGAGGCTTTCCACGAGGCTTTCACACAGGGTTGTCACACGTGCCACCAGGTGTGAGTCGATCCTCAGCGTGAAAGTCGAAGCAGTGCAGGGAAAACAGGATCCTCTGGAATGGACTGAGACATCTGGGGACTCTTGGAATGGTGGCACGACCCATGAGTTCCTCCTCGCCTTTCCTGTGCAGCGCGCCTCCTCTTGAGATGCGTCGAAACGTCGGGAATTCTTTCCCGAGGAAGCAGGGAAGGATCCCTCATCTCGAGCTTGGAGGAGGAAACGGAGCTCCTCTGGCGGTTGCCGGACCCTCGTGCTTCTCTGGAGTGGAGACGGGTATGTCGGGGAACTTCTTGAGTTTTAGCAAGGGTGTTTAGGACACTTTGGAAGTTCCAGAGTTTAGTTGTGATTACTCTCGAGACGCCGCAGAGAAAATGGGCCTCATCTCGACTGGAGCAGAGAACCTCCTGGATTTTCTCGAGTTGCGGCAGGTACTCTCGACATACGACCGTGACCTCTAGGGACAGTGTAGCAGATGTGTCATGCTTCCCGTCGCGGGGATCAAGGGATCTGTGGCTTTCCCTCGAGGCTTTCTCACAGGGCTGTCCCACATGCACCATGGTGTGAGTGGATCCTCGGCGTGAAAGTCGAGGCAGTGCTGGGAAAACGGGTTCCTCCTGAAATGGACTGAGACATCTGGGGACTCTTGAAATGGTGGCACGACCCTGGAGTTCCTCTTGCCTTTCCTATTGAGAACCCTTGCTCTTGAGATGCCATGGGAACGCCGAAAAATCTTTCCTGACTAAGCAGGATAGGATCCTTCATCTCGGAAACGGGGTTCCTCTGAATGTGGGCGGGACCCTCGGTGCTTCCTCTCGTGTGGAGACGGGTATGTCGGGGAACTTCTTGAGTTGCCAGCCAAGGACCCTTTTTAATTTCCAGAGGTTAGGTGTGATGAGCCTCCAGACACCTCAGAGGAAATGGGCCTCATTCCGCCTTTAGGGGAGAAACCTCCTGGATTTTACCCAGTTGTGGCAGGTGCTCTCGAGTTACGACGGGTCCTCAGGGACCCGCTCTGGTGGCCTCAGGAAAGGCCAGTCCCCATGCGAGTTACCAGGGGCCTTT
Organism: Capra hircus; assembly: GCF_001704415.2. NCBI lineage: Eukaryota > Metazoa > Chordata > Mammalia > Artiodactyla > Bovidae > Capra > Capra hircus. The sequence goes on along the minus strand of NW_017218871.1, from coordinate 9,680 downwards.
AGGGATTCCTCTCCCATCGATGCCGGTGCCTAAGACCTTGTGTGGAGTCGGGGCCAGACCCTGAGGATGCCTCTCCAGTGCTGGACATGAATCTTTCCGTACTTCTGGAGTCTCACCAGGGGCGTCAGTCCTCATGTCGTGTGGGGGCATGCACGCTGCCATTTCCTCACGACCTGCAGCAGCAGTGTCACGCTTGCCGACGTGTGGATCAAGGGATCTGTCGCTTTCCATTGAGGCTTTCCACGAGGCTTTCCAACCAGGGCTGTCCCACGTGCCACGGTGGTGTGAGTCGATCCTCGGCGGTGAACGTCGAGGCAGTGCAGGGAAAACAGTTTCTTCTGGAATGGACTTAGACATCTGGGGGACTCTTGGAATGCTGGCAAGGCCCTGGAGTTCCTCTCGTCTTTCCTGTGGAGAGCGCCTCCTCTTGAGATGCGACGGGAAGGCCGGGAATTCTTTCCCGACGACGAAGGGAAAGGATCCCTCTTCTCGAGCTACGAGGCGGAAACGGGGCTCCTCTGGATGTGGGCGGGACTCTCGTGCTTCCTCTCGAGTGGAGACGGGTATGTCGGGGAACTTCTTGAGTTGCAGCAAGGGTGTGAAGGACCCTTTGGAAGTTCCAGAGGTCAGGTGTGATAAGCCTCGAGTCGCCTCTGCGGAAATGGGCCTCATCTCGCCTGGAGGGGAGAACCTCCTGGATTTTCTCGAGTTGCGGCAGGTGCTTTCGACTTTACGACAGGGACCTCAGAGACCCGCTCTGGTGGCCTCAGGAAAGACCAGTCCCTCATGCGAGTTACTCAGGGCCCTCTCGGGGTTCCTCTCCCGTCGATGCCAGGGCCTAAGACCTTGTGTGGTGTCGGTGCCGGAACCTGAGGATTCCTTTGCAGTGCTGACAAGGATCTTGGGGTACTTCTCCAGTCTCCCCACGGGAGTCAGTCCTCATCTCGAGTGGGGGCATGCACGTGCGCTTTCCTCCCGAGCTGTAGCAGCAGTGTCACGCTTCCCTTCGCGTGGATCAAGGTATCTGCGGCTTTCCCTCGAGGCTTTCCCACGAGTCTTTTCCACGAGGCTTTCCCACGAGACTTTCCCAAAGGGCTGTCCCACGTGCCACCGTGTTGTGTGTCGATCCTAGGCTAGAAAGTTGAGGCAGTGCAGGAGAAACAGGTTTCCATGGAATGGACTGAGACATCTTGGGGGCCTCTGGGAATGGGTGCACGAACCTGGAGTTCCTCTCGCCTTTCCTGTGGAGAGCGCCTCCTCTTGAGATGAGACGGGAACTCCGGGAATACTTGACCGACCACTCAGTGAAAGGATCCCTCCTCTCGAGTTAGGAGGCAGTAACGGGGCTCCTCTGGATGTGGGCTGGACTCTCGGGCTTCCTCTCGAGTGGAGACGGGTATGTGGGGGAGCTTCTTGAGTTGCAGCAAGGGCGTGAAGGACCCTTTGTAAGTTCCATAGGTTAGGTGTGATTAGCCTCGAGACGCCTCAGCGGTAATGGGCCTCATCTCGCCTGGAGGGGAGAACCTCCTGGATTTTCTCGAGTTGCGGCAGGTGCCCTCGACTTACGACGGGGACCTCAGGGACCCGCTCTGGTGCCCTCAGGAAAGGCCAGGCCCCATGCGAGTTGCTCGGGGGCCTCTCGGGGGCCCTCTAGGGTTTCCTCTCCCGTCGATGCTGGGGGCCTAAAACCTTGTGTGGAGTCAGCGCCGGAACCTGAGAATTCCTCTCCAGTGCTGACATGTATCTTGGGGTACTTCTGGAGTCTCCCCATGGGAGTCAGTCCTTGTCTCGAGTGTGGGCATGCACGTCGCTTTCCTCCCGAGTTGTAGCAGAGGTGTCACGCTTCCCTTCGCGTGGATCAAGGGATCAGGGGCTTTCCCTCGAGGCTTTCCCACGAGGCTTTCCCACAGGGCTGTCCCAAGTGCCACCGTGGTGTGAGTCAATCCTCGGCTTGAAAGTCGAGGCAGTGCTGGGAAAACAGTTTTCCCTGGAATGGACTGAGACATCCAGGGGACTCTGGGAATGGTGGCCCGACCCTGGAGTTCCTCTCGCCTTTCCCTGTGGAGAGCACCTCCTCTTGAGATGCAACGGGAACGCCGGGTATTCTTTCCCGACCACGCTGGGAAAGGATCCCTCCCCTCGAGCTAGGAGGCGGAAACGGGGCTCCTCTGGATGTGGGCGGGACTCTCGTGCTTCCTCTCGAGTGGAGTCGGGAATGTTGCAGAAACTTCTTGAGTTGCAGCAAGGGTGTGAAGGACCCTTTGGAAGTTCCAGAGTTTAGGTGTGATTAGCCTCGAGACGCCTCAGCGGAAATGGGCCTCATCTCGCCTGGAGGGGAGAACCTCCTGGATTTTCTCGAGTTTTCGGCAGGTGCTCTCAACTTACGACGGGAACCTCAGGGACCCGCTCTGGTGGCCTCAGGAAAGGCCTGTCCCCATGCGAGTTGCTCGGAGGCCTCTCGGGATTCCTCTCCCGTCTATGCCGGGGCCTAAGATTTTGTGTGGCAGTCGGTCCCGGAACTTGAGCATTCCTCTCCAGTGCAGAAATGGATCTTGGGGTACTTCTGTAGTCTCCCCAGTGGAGTCAGTCCTCGTCCCGAGAGGGGGCATTCACATGCGCTTTCCTCCCGAGCTGTAGCAGCAGTGTCACGCTTCCCTTCCCGTGGATCAAGGGATCAGGGGCTTTCCCTCGAGGCTTCCCACGAGGCTTTCCCACAGGGCTGTCCCACGTGCCACCGTGGTGTGAGTCGATCCTCGGCTTGAAAGTCGAGGCAGTGCTTGGAAAACAGGTTTCCCTGGAATGGACGGAGACATCTGGTTGGCTCTGGGATGGTGGCACGACCTTGGAGTTCCTCTCGCCTTTCCTGTGGAGAGCGGCCTCCTCTTGAGATGCGACGACGGGAACGCCGGGAATTCTTTTCCCGAACACGCAGGGAAAGGATCCCTCCTCTCGAGCTAGGAGACGGAAACGGGGCTCCTCTGGATGAGGCCGGGACTCTCGTGCTTCCTCTCGAGTGGAGACGGGAATGTCCGGGAACTTCTTGAGTTGCAACCAAGGGTGTGAACGACCCTTTGGAAGTTCCAGAGTTTAGGTGTGAATAGCCTCGAACGCCTCAGCGGAAATGGGCCTCATCTCGCCTGGAGGGGAGAACCTCCTGGATTTTCTCGACTTGCAGCAGGTGCTCTCCGACTTACGACGGGGACCTCAGGGACCCGCTCTGGTGGCCTCATGAAAGGCCAGTCCCCATGCGAGTTGCTCGGGGGCCTCTCGGGATTCCTCTCCCGTCCATGCCGGGGCAAGACCTTGTGTGGAGTCAGTGCCGGAACCTGAGGATTCCTCTCCAGTGCCGACATGGATCTTCGGGACTTTCTGGAGTCCTCCCCAGGGGGCGTCAGACCTCGGCTCGAGTGGGGGCATGCACGTGCGCTTTCCTCCCGAGCTGTAGCAGCAGTGTCACGCTTCCCTTCGCATGGATCAAGGGATCAGTGGCTTTCCCTCGAGGCTTCCTCATGAGGCTTTCCCATAAGGCTTTCCCACGAGACTTTCTCACAGGGCTGTCCCACGTGCCACCGTGGTGTGAGTCTATCCTTGGCTGGAAAGTCGAGGCAGTGCAGGGAAAACAGGTTTCCCTGGAATGGACTGAGACATCTGGGGGACTCTGGGAATGGTGGCAACACCTGGAGTTCCTCTCGCCTTTCCTGTGGAGAGCGCCTCCTCTTGAGAAGCGACGGGAACGCTGGGTATTCTTTCCCGACCACGAAATGAAATGATCCCTCCTCTCGAGCTAGGAGGCGGAAACGGGGTTCCTCTGGATGTGAGCGGTACTCTCGTGCTTCCTCTCAAGTAGAGACGGGTATGTCGGTGAACTTCTTGAGTTGCAGCAAGGGTGTGAATCAACCTTTGGAAGTTACAGAGGTTAGGTGTGATTAGCCTTGAGACACCTCAGCAGAAATGGGCCTCATCTCGCCTCAGGGGAAAACCACCTGGATTTTCTCTAGTTGCGGCAGGTGCTCTCGACTTACGATGGGGGACCTCAGGGACCCGCTCTGGTGGCCTCAGGAAAGGCCAGTATCCATGCGAGTTGCTCGGGGTCCTCTCGGGACTCCACTCCCGTCGATGCCGGGGCCTAAGTCCTTGTGTGGAGTCGGTGCTGGAACCTGAGGATTCCTCTCCAGTGCTGACATGGATCTTGGGCTACTTCTGGAGTCTCCCCAGGGGAGTCTTTCGTCGTCTCGAGTGGGGGCATGCACGTGCGCTTTCCTCCCGAGCGGAAGCAGCAGATTCACGCTTCCCTTCCGTGGATCAAGGTATCTGTGGCTATCCCTCGAGGCTTTCCCACGAGGCTTCCAACAGGTTTGTAGCACGTGCCACCGTAGTGTGAGTCGTTCCTCGGCATGAAAGTCGAGGCAGTGCGGGAAAACAGGTTTCTCTGGAATGGACTGAGACATCTGGGGGTCTCTGGGAATGGTGGCACGACCCTGGAGTTCCTCTCGCCTTTCCTGGGAGAGCGCCTCCTCTTGAGCTGCGACGGAAGCACCGAGAATTTTTTACCGAACACGCAGGGAAAGGATCCCTTCTCTCGAACTAGGAGGTGTAAATGGGGATCCTCTGGATGAGGGCGGGACACTCGTACTTCCTCTCGAGTGGAGACGGGTATGTCGGGGAACTTCTTGAGATGCAGCAAGGGTGTGAAGGACCCTTTGGAATTTCCAGAGGTTAGGTGTGATTAGCCTCGAGACGCTTCAGCGAAATGGGCCTCATCTCGCCTGGAGGGAGAACCTCCTGGATTTTCTCGAGTGCGGCAGGTGCTCGACATACGACAGGGACCTCAGGGACCCGCTCTGGTGCCTCACGAAAGGCCAGTCCCCATGCGAGTTGCTCGGGGGCCTCTCGGGTTCCTCTCCCGTCAAAGCCGGGCCTAAGATCTTATGTGTACTCTGTGGCAAAACCTGAGAATTCCTCTCCATTGCTGACATGGATCTTGGGGTAATTCTGAAGTCTCCCCAGGGGAGTCAGTCCTCCTCTAAGTGGTGGCATGCACGTGCGCTTTCCTCCCGAGCTGTAGCAGCAGTGTCACGCTTCCCTTCGCGTGGATCAAGGGATCTGTGTCTTTCCCTCGAGGCTTTCCCACAGGGCTGTCCCACGTGCCACCGAGGTTTGAGTCGATCCTCGGCTTGAAAGTCGAGGCAGTGCAGGGAAAACAGTTTCCCTGGAATGGACTGAGACATCTGGGGGACTCTGGAATGGTGCACGACCCTGGACTTCCTCTCGCCTTTCCTGTGAGAGCGCCTCCTCTTGAGATGCGACGGGAACGCCGGGAATTCTTTCCTGACCACGCAGGGAAAGGAACCCTCTCTCGAGCTAGGAGGCGGAAACGGGGCTCCTCTGGATGTGGGCGGGACTCTCGTGCTTCCTCTCGAGTGGAGACGGGTATGTCGGGGAACTTCTTGAGTTGCAGCAAGGGTGTGAAGGACCTTTGGAAGTTCCAGAGGTTAGTTGTGATTAGCCTCGACACGCCTCAGCAGAAATGGGCCTCATCTCGCCTGGAGGGAGAACCCCTGGATTTTCTCGAGTTGCAGCAGGTGCTCTCGAGTTACGACGGGGACCTCAGGGACCCGCTCTGCTGGCCTCAGGAAAGGCCAGTCCCCATGCTAGTTCTCGGGGCCTCTCGGGATTCCTCTCCCGTCGATGCCGGGGCCTAAGACCTTGTGTGGAATCGGTGCCGAACCTGAGGAATCCTCTGCACTGCCGACATGGTCTGGGGTACTTCTGGAATCTACCCAGGGCAGTCAGTCCTCGTCTCGAGTGGGGGCATGCACGTGCGCTTTCCTCCCGAGCTGTAGCAGCAGTGTCACTCTTCCCTTCGCGTGGATCAAGGGATCTGTGGCTTTCCCTCGAGGCTTTCCCACGAGGCTTTCACACAGGGCTGTTCCACGTGCCACCAAGCAGTGAGTCGATGCCGGCTTGAAAGTCGAGGCAGTGTAGGGAAAAACAGGTTTCCCTGGAATGGACTGAGACATCTGGGGGATCTGGGAATGGTGGCACGACCCTGGAGTTCCTCTCGCCTTTCCTGTGGTTGGCTCCTCTTGAGATGCAAGGGAATGCCGGGAATTCTTTCCGGGTAACGCAGGGAAAGGATCCTTCCTCTCGAGCTATGAGGCGGAACGGGCTCCTCTGGGTGTGGGCAAGACTCTCGTGCTTCCTCTCGAGTGGAGAGGGGTATTTCGGGCAACTTTTGAGTTGCAAGGGTTTGAGGGCCCTTTGTTAGTTCCAGAGCTTGTGATTAGCCTCGAGATGCCTCATCGGATATGGGCCACATCTCGCCTGGAGGGGAGAACCTCCTGGATTTTCTCGAGTTGCAGCTGGAGCTCTCGACTTAAGACTTGGACCTCAGAGATATGCTCTGGTGGCCTCATGAAAGGCCAGTCCTCATGCAAGTTGCTCGTGGGCTTCTCGGGATTCCTCTCCGTCGATGCCGGGGCAAGACCTTGTGTGGAGTCAGTGCCGGAACCTGAGGATTCCTCTCCAGTGCCGACATGGATCTTCGGGACTTCTGGAGTCTCCCCAGGGGCGTCAGACCTCGGCTCGAGTGGGGCATGCACGTGCGCTTTCCTCCCGAGCTGTAGCAGCATTTTCACGCTTCCCTTCGAGTGGATCAAGGCATCTGTGGATTTCCCTCGAGGCTTTCCCGAGGACGAGGCTTTCTCACAGGGCTGTCCACGTGCCCCGTGGTGTGAGTCGATCCTCGCTTGAAAGTCGAGGCAGTGCAGGGAAACAGATTTCCCTGGAATGGACTGAGACATCTGGGAGACTCTGGGAATGGTGGCACGACCCTGGAGTTCCTCCCGCCTTTCCTGTGGAGAGCGCATCCTCTTGAGATGGGACGGGAATGCCGGGAATTCTTTCCCCCCACGCAGGGAAAGGATTCCTCCTCTCGTCCTATGAGGCGGAAACGGGGGTCCTGTGCATGTGGGCGGGACTCTCGTGCTTCCTCTCGAGTGGAGACGGGTGTCGGAACTTCTTGAGTTGCAGCAAGGTGTGAAGGATCCTTTGGAAGTTCCAGAGGTTAGATGTGATTACCCTCGAGACGCCTCTGTGGAAATGGGCATCATCTCGCTAGAGGGGAGAACCTCCTGGATTTTCTCGAGTTGCGGCAGGTGCCTCGACTTACGACGCGGCCCTCAGGGACCCGCTCTGGTGGCCTCAGGAAAGGCCAGTCCCCATGCGAGTTGCTCGGGGGCCTCTCGGGATTGCTCTGCCGTCGATGCCAGGGCCTAGATCATTGTGTGGGGTCGGTGCTGGAACCTGAGGATTTCTCCCCAGTGCTGACATGGATCTCGGCGGACTTCTGGAGTCTCCCTTGGAGTCAGTCCTCGTCTCGTGTGGGGGCATGCACGTGCGCTTACCTCCCAAGCTGTATCAGCAGTGTCACGCTTCCCTTCTCGTGGATCAAGGGATCTGCGGCTTTACCTCGAGACTTTGGGCTTTCCCACGAGGCTTTCCCACAGGGCTGTCCACGAGCCACCGTGGTGTGACTCTATCCTCGGCTTGAAAGTCGAGGCAGTGCTGGGAAAACAGGTTTCACTGGAATGGACTGAGACATCTGGGGGACTCTGGAATGGTGGCATGACCCTGGAGTTCCTCTCGCCTTTCCTGTGGAGAGCGCCTCCTCTTGAGATGCGACGGAATTGCCGGGAATTTTTTCCCGACCACGCAGGGAAAGGATCCTCCTCTCGAGCTATGAGACGGAAACGGGTCTCTTCTGGATGTGGCCGGGACTCTCGTGCTTCCTCTCAAGTGGAGACGGGTATGTCGGGGAACTTCTTGAGTTGCAGCAAGGGTGTGAAGGACCCTTTGGAAGTTCCAGATGTTAGAATTGATTAGCCTCGAGACGCCTCAGCGGAAATGGGCCTCATCTCGCCCAGAGGGGAGAACCTCCTGTATTTTCTCGAGTTGCGGCAGGTGCTCTCGACTACGACGGGGACCTCAGGGACCCGCTCTAGTGGCCTCAGGAAAGGCCAGTCCCCATGCGAGTTGCTCGGGGGCCTCTCGGGATTCCTCTCAGGTCGATGCCGGGGCTAAGATCTTGTGTGGAGTCGGTGCGGATCCTGAGGATTCCTCTCCAGTGCTGACATGGATCTTGGGGTGCTTCTGGAAACTCCCCAGGGGAGTCAGTCCTCGTCTCGAGTGGGGGCATGCACGTGTTTCTTCCTCCCGAGCTGTAGGAGCAGTAACACCCTTCCCTTCGTGTGTATGAAGGGATTTGTGGCTTTCCCGAGGCTTCACAGAGGCTTTCCCAGGCTTTCCCCCTTTCCCACAGGCTTTCCCACGAGGCTCCCCCCAGTGGTCCCACGTTCCACCGTGGTGTCAGTCGATCCTTGGTTTGAAAGTCGAGGCAGTGCCGGGGAAACAGGCCCCCTGGAATGGACTGAGACATCTGGGGACTCTGGGGAATGGTGGCACGACCCTGGAGTTCCTCTCGCCTTTCCTGTGGAGAGCGCCCCTCTTGAGATGACGGGAAAGTCGGGAATTCTTTCCGACACGCAGGGAAAGGATCCCTCCTGTCGAGCTAGGAGGCGGAAACAGGGCTCCTCTGGATGTGGGCGGACTCTCGTGCTTCCTCTCGAGTAGAGACGGGTATGTCAGGGAACTTCTTGAGTTGCAGCAAGGGTGTGAAAGGCCTTTGGAAGGTCCAGGTTAGGTGTGACTAGCCTCGAGTCGCCTCTGTGGAAATGGGACTCATCTCGTCTGGAGGGTGGAACCCTCTGGATTTTCTCGAGTTTGGTAGGTCCTCTCGCCTTATGACGGGGACCTCAGGGACTCGCTCTGGTGGCCTCAGGAAGGCAGTCCCCATGCGAGTGCTCGGGGGCCTCTCGGGATTCACTCCCATCGATGCCGGGCCTAAGACCTTGTGTGGAGTCGGTGCTGGAACCTGAGGATATCTCTCCTTGCTGACATGGATCTTGGGTACTTCTGGAGTCTCCCCAGGGGAGTCAGTCCTCGTCTCGAGTGGGCGCATGCACATGCGCTTACCTCCCGAGCTGTAGCTGCAGTATCTCGCTTCCCTTCTTGTGGATAAGGGATCTGTGGCTTTCCCTCGAGTCTTTCCCACGAGGCTTTCCCAAAGGGCTGTCCCACGTGCCACCGTGGTGTGAGTCGATCCTCGGGAGAGTCAAGGCAATGCAGGGAAACAGGTTTCCGTGAAATGGACTGAGACATGTGGGGGACTATGGAATGGTGGCACCACCTGGAGTTCCTCTCGCCTTTCCTGTGGAGAGCGACTCCTCTTGAGACGCTATGGGAATGCCGGGAATTCTTTCCCGAACACGCAGGGAAAGGATACCTCCTCTCGAGCTAGGGGACGGAAACGGGGCTCTCTGGATGTGGCAGGACTCTCCTGCTTCCTCTCGAGTGGAGACACGTGTGTCAGGGAACTTCTTGAGTTGCAGCAAGGCGAAAAGACCCTTTGGAAGTTTCAGAGGTTAGGTGTGATTAGCCTCGAGACGTCTCAGCGGAAATGGGCCTCATCTCGCTTGGAGGGAAACCTCCTGGATTTTCTCGAGTTGTGGCTGGTGCTCTCGACTTACGACGGGAACTCAGGGACCCGCTCTGTGGCCTCAGGAAAGGCCAGTCCCCATGTTGTCTCGGAGGCCTCTCGGGATTCCTCTCCCGTCGATGCC
>NW_017218870.1:0-11678 GCF_001704415.2 Capra hircus | reverse complement strand
GTTCCTCTCCCGTCGATGCCGGGTCCTAAAACCTTGTGTGGAGTCGGTGCCGGAACCTGAGTATCCCTCTCCAGTGCTGACATGGATCTTGGGTACTTCTGGAGTCTCCCCAGGGGAGTCAGTCCTCGTCTCGAGTCGGGGCATGCACGTGCGCTTTCCTTCCGAGCTGTAGCAGCAGTGTCACGCTTCCCTTGGCATGGATCAAGGGATCTGTGGCTTTCCCTCGATGCTTTCCCACAAGGCTTTCCCACAGGGTTGTCCCACGTGCCACCGTGGTGTGAGTCGATCCTCGGCTTGAAACTCGAGGCAGTGCAGGGAAAACAGGATTCCCTGGAATGGACTGAGATATCTGGGGGACTCTGGGAATGGTGGCACGACCCTGGAGTTTCTCGCGCCTTTCCTGTGGAGAGCGCTTCCTCTTGAGATGCGATGGGTACGCCGGAAATTCTTTCCCGACCACGCAGGGAAAGGATCCCTCCTCTCGAGCTAGGAGGCGGAAACGGGCTCCTCTGAATGTGGGCGGGACTCTCTTGCTTCCTCTCGAGTGGAGACGGGTATGTCGGGGAATTTCTTGAGTTGCAGCGAGGGTGAAGGACCCTTTGCAAGTTCCAGAGGTTAGGTGTGATTAGCCTCGAGACGCCTCAGCAGAAATGGGCCTCATCTCGCCTGGAGGGGAGAACCTCCTGGATTTTCTCGAGTTGTTGTTGTCTCGACTTACCACGGGGACCTCAGGGACCCGCTCTGGTTGCCTCAGAAAAGGCCAGTCGCATGCGAGTTGCTCGGGGGCCTCTCGGGATTCCTCTCCCGTCGATGCCGGTGCCTAAGGCCTTGTGTGGAGTCGGTGCCGGAGCCTGAGGATTCCTCTCCAGTGCTGACATGGATCTTTGGGAACTTCTGGAGTCTCCCCAGGGGAGTCAGTCCTCGTCTCCAGTGGGGTCATGCATGTGCGCTTTCCTCCCGAGCTGTAGCCAGCAGTGTCACGCTTCCCTTCGTGTGGATCAAGGGATCAGGGGCTTTCCCTCGAGGCTTTCCCACAAGTCTTTCCCACAGGGCTGTCCCCCCGTGCCACCGTGGTGTGAGTCCGATCCTCGGCTTCAAAGTCGAGGCAGTGTAAGAAAAACAGGATCCCTGGAATGGACTGAGACATCTGGGGGGACTCTTGGAATGGTGGCACGACCCTGGAGTTCCTCGCGCCTTTCCTGAGAAGAGCGCCTCCTCCTTGATATGCGACAGGAACACGAGGAATTCTTTCCCCACCACGCAGGGAAAGGATCCCTCCTCTCGAGCTAGGAGGCGGAAACGGGGCTCCTCTGGATGTGGGCGGGACTCTCGAGCTTCCTCTCGAATGGAGACGTGTATGTGGGGAACTTCTTGAGTTTGCAGGCAAGGGTGTGAAGGACCCTTTGGAAGTTCCAGAGGTTCAGTGTGATTAGACTCGAGACCCCTCAGGGAAAAAGGGCCTCATCTCCCCTGTAGGGGAGAACCTCCTGAATTGTGTCGACTTACGGCAGGTGCTCTTGACTTACGACGGGGACATCAGGGACACCGCTCTGGTGGCCTCAGGAAAGGCCAGTCCCCCTGCGAGTTGCTCGGGGGCCTCTCGGGATTCCTCTCCCTTCGATGCCGGGGCTTAAGACCTTGTTTGGGAGTCGGTGCCGGAACCTGAGGATTCCTCTCCAGTGCTGACATGGATCTTGGGGTACTTCTGGAGTCTCCCCAGGGGAGTCAGTCCTCGTCTCTAGTGGGCGTCTTCACATGCGCTTTTTTCTCGAGCTGTAGTAGCAGTGTCATGCTTCCCTCGCGTAGATCAAGGGATTTCTGACTTTCCCTCGAGGCTTTCCCACGAGTGCTTTCCCACGAGGCTTTCCCACAGGGCTGTCCCACGTGCCACCGTGGGTGTGAGTCGATCCTCGGCTTGAAAGTCGAGGCAGTGGAGGGAAAAAAGGTTTCCCTGGAATGGACTGAGACATCTGGGGGACTCTGGGAATGGTGGCACGACCCTGGAGTTCCTCTCGCCTTTCCTGTTGAAAGCGCCTCCACTTGAGATGCGACAGGAACGACGGGAATTCTTTCCCCACCACGAAGGGAAAGGATCCCTCCTCTCGAGCTAGGAGGCGGAAACGAGGCTCCTCTGGATGTGGGCGTAACTCTCGTGCTTCCACTCGGGTGGAGACGGGTATGTCGCGGAACTTCTTGAGTTGTAGCAAGGGTGTGAAGAACCCTTTGGAAGTTCCAGATGTTAGGTGTGATTAGCCTCGAGACGCCCTCAGCGAAAATGGGCCTCATCTCGCCTGGAGGGGAGAACCTCCCTGGATTTCTCGAGTTGTGGCAGGTGCTCTCGACTTATGACGGGGACCTCAGGGACCCGCTCTGGTGGCCTCAGGAAAGGCCAGTCCCCATGCGAGTTGCTCGGGGGCCTCTCAGGATTCCTCTCCCGTGGATGCCGGGGCCTAAGATCTTGTGTAGAGTGGGTGCCGGAACCTGAGCATTCCTCTCCAGTGCTGACATGGATCTTGGGGTACTTCTGGAGTCTCCTCAGGTGAGTCAGTCCTCGTCTCGAGTGGGGGCATGCACGTGCGCTTTCCTCCCGAGCTGTAGCAGCAGTGTCGCACTTCCCTTCGCGTGGATCAAGGGAACTGTGGCTTTCCCTCGAGGCTTTCCCACGAGGGTTTCCCACGAGGCTTTCCCACAGGGCTGTCCCACGTGACACCGTGGTGTGAGTCGATCCTTGGCTTGAAAGTCGAGGAAGTGCAGGGAAAACAGGTTTCCCTGGAATGGACTGAGTCATTTGGGGAACTCTGGGAATGGTGGCACGACCCTGGAGTTCCTCTCGCCTTTCCTGTGGAGAGCACCTCCTCTTGAGATGCGACGGGAACGCGGGGAATTCTTTCCCGAACAGGCAGGGAAAGGATCCCTCCTCTCGATCCATTAGGTGGAAACGTGGCTCCTCTGGATTTGGGCGGGACTCTCGTGCTTCCTCTCGAGTGGAGACGGGTATGTCGGGGAACTTCTTGAGTTGCAGCAAGGGTGTGAAGGACCCTTTGGAGCTTCCAGAGGTTAAGTGCGAATAGCCTCAAGACGCCTCAGCGGAAATGGGCCTCATCTCGCCTGGAGGGGAGAACCTCCTGGATTTTCTCGAGTTGCTGCCGGTGCTCTCGACTTACGACGGGACCTCAGGGACCCGCTCTGCTCGCCTCAGGAAAGGCCTGTCCCCATGCGAGTTGCTCGGGGGCCTCTATTGATTCCTCTCCCGTCTATGCCGGGGCCTGAGACCTTGTGTGGAGTCGGTGCCGGAACCTGAGGATTCCTCTCCAGTTCTGACATGGATCTTGGGGTACTTCTGGAGTCTCCCAGGGGAGTCAGTCCTCGTCGCGAGTGTGGCGTGCACGTGCGCTTTCCTCCCGAGCTTTAGCAGCAGTGTCACGCTTCCCTTTGCGTGGATCCAGGGATCTGTGGCTTTCTCTGTAGGCTTTCCCACGAGGCTTTCCCACTAGGCTTTTCACAGGGCTGTCCCACGTGCCACCGAGGTCTGAGTCGATCCTCGGCTTGAAAGTCGAGGCATTGGGGGGAAAACAGGTTTCCCTGGAATCGACTGACACATCTGGGGGCTCTGGGAATGGTGGCACGACCCTGAGTTCCTCTCGCCTTTCCTGTGGAGAGCGCCTCTTCTTGAGATGCGACGGGATCGCCGGAAATTCTTTCCCGACCACGCAGGGAAAGGATCCCTCCTCTCGAGCTATGAGACTGAAACGGGCTCTTGTCGTTGTGGGCGGGACTCTTGTGCTTCCATTCGAGTGGAAACGGGTATGTCGGGGAACTTATTGAGTTGCAGCAAGGGTGTGAAGGGCCCTTTGGAAGTTCCAGAGGTTAGGTGTGATTAGCCTCGAAATGCCTCAGCGAAATGGGTCTCATCTCGCCTGGAGGGGAGAACCTCCTGGATTTTCTCGAGTTGCGCCAGGTGCTCTCGAATTACGACGGGGACCTCAGGGACCCGCTTTGGTGGCCTCAGGAAAGGCCAGTCCCCCATGCGAGTTGCTCGGGAGCCTCTCGTGATGTCTCTCCCTCTCCAGTGTGTCTTGAATCTTGACTGGCCTTTCCTGAGGCCACCAGAGCGGGTCCCTGCGGTCCCCGTCGTAAGTCGAGAGCACCTGCCGCAACTGGAGAAAATCAAGGATGTTCTCCCCTCCAGGCAAAATGAAGCCTATTTCCGCTGACACATCTCAAGGCTAAGCACACTTAAACTCTGGAACTTCCAAAGGGTCCTTCACACCCTTGCAGCAAATCAAGAAGTTCCCCGACATACCCGTCTCCACTCAAGAGAAAGCACGATAGTTCCGCCCGCATCCAGAGGAGCCCCGTTTCCCCCTCATAGCTCGAGAGGAGGGATCCTTTCCCTGTGCTGTCGGGAAAGAATTCCCGGCGTTCCCGTCGCATCTCAAGAGGAGGCGTTCTCCACAGGAAAGGTGAGAGGAAACTCCAGGGACATGCCACCATTCTCCGAGTCCCCCAGATGTCTCAGTCTATTCCAGGAAACCTGTTTCCCCGCACTGACTCGACTTTCAAGCCAAGGATCGACTCACACCACTGTGGCACGTGGGGACAAGCCCTGTGGCAAAGCCTCGTGGGAAAGCCTCGTGGGAAAGCCTTGAGGGAAAGCCACTGCTCCCTTGATCCACATGAAGGGAAGCGTAACACTCCTGCAGGAGCTCGGGAGGAAAGCGCACGTGCCTGACCCCACTCGAGTCGAGGTCTGACTCCCCTGGGGAGACTCCAGAATTACACCAAGATCCATGTCAGCACTGGAGAGGAATCCTCAGGTTCCGGCATCGACTCCAAAGAAGGTCTTAGGCCCCGGCATCGACGGGAGAGGAATCCCGAAAGGCCCCTTGCAACTCCCATGGGCACTGGCCTTTCCTGAGGCCACCAGAGCGGGTCCCTGAGGTCCCTGTCGTAACTCGAGAGACCCTGCCCAACTCTAGAAAATCCAGGAGATTCTCCCCTCCAGGCGAGATGAGGCCCATTTCCTCGGATGCGTCTGGAGGCTCATCACACCTAAACTATGGAAATTCAAAAGGGTCCTTGCTGCAACTCAAGAAGTTCCCCGACATACCCGTCGCCACTCCGAGAGGAAGCACGAGGATCCGCCCACATCCAGAGGAGACGCCGTTTTGGTATCGAAGCTCGACATGAGGGATCCTTTCCCTGCTTGGTCAGGAAATAATACCCGCCATTCCGCTCGCATTTCAAGGGGAAGCGCTCTCCACAGGAAAGGCGAGAGGAACTCCAGGGTCGTGCCACCATTCACAGAGTCAGCCCAGATGTCTCAGTCCATTCCAGAGGAAACTGTTTTTCCTACACTGCCTCGAATTTCACGGCGAGGATCGACTCACACCACGGTGGCACGTGGGATAGCCCTGTCGGAAAGCCTCGTGAAAATCCTCTTGGGAAAGCCTCGAGGGAAAGCCACAGATCCCTTGATCCACGCGAAGGGAAGCGTATCACTGCTGCTAGAGCTCGGGAGGAAAGCGCACGTGCCTGCCCCCACTCGAGACAAGGACTCACTCCCCTGGGAGACTCCAGAAGTACCCCAAGATCCATGTCAGCACTGGAGAGGAATCCTCAGGTTCTGGCACCATCTCCACACAAGGTCTTAGGACTCGGCATCGACGGGAGAGAATCCCGAGTGGCCCCCGAGCAATTCGCATGGGGACTGGTCTTTCCTGAGGCCACCAGAGCAGGTCCCTGAGGTCCCGGTCGTAAGTTGTGAGCACCTGCCTCAACTGGAGAAAATCCAGTTTGTTCTTCCCTTCAGGCGAGATGAGGCCCACTTCCGCTGAGCCATATCCAGGCCTAATCACACCTAACCTGTGGAACTTCCAAAGGGTCCTTCACACCCTTGCTGCAACTCAAGAAGCTCCCTGACATACCCGTCTCCAGTGGAGAGGAAGCAGGAGAGTCCCGCCCACATAAAGAGGAGCCCCGATTCCGCCTCCTAGTTCGAGAGGAGGGATCATTACCTGCGTGGTCGGGAAAGAATTCCCGGCGTTCCCATCGCATCTCAAGAGGAGGCGCTCTCCACAGGAAAGGCGAGAAGAAATCCAGGTTCGTGCCACCATTCCCAGAGTCACCCAGATGTCTCTGTCCATTCCAGGGAAACCTGTTTTCCCTGCAATGCCTCGACTATCAAGCTGAGGATCGACTCACACCACGGTGGCACGTGGGACAGCCCTGTGGGAAAGGATCGTGTGAAAGCCTCGTGGGAAAGGATCGTGGGAAAGCCTTGAGGGAAAGCCCCTGATCCCTTGATCCACGAGAAGGGAAGCCTGACACTGCTGCTACAGCTCGGGAGGAAAGCGCACGTGCATGCCCCCACTCGAGACGAGGACTGACTCCCATGGGGAGACTCCAGAAGTACCCAAATATCCATGTCAGCACTGGAGAGGAATCCTCAGGTTCCGACACCGACTCCACACAAGGTCTTAGGGCCAAGCATCGACGGGAGAGGAATCCCGAGAGGCCCCGAGGAATTCTCATGGGGACTGGCCTTTACTGAGGCCACCAGAGCGGGTCCCTGAGGTCCCCATGGTAAGTCAATAGCACCTGCCGCACTTCGAGAATATCCAGGATGTTCTCCCTTCCAGGAGAGATGAGGCCCATTTCCGCTGAGGCGTCTCGAGGCTAATCACACCTAACCTCTGGAACTTCCAAAGGGTCCTTCACACCCTTTGCTGCAACTCAAAAAGTTCCCCTACATACCCGTCTCCACTCGAGAGGAAGCACGCGAGTCCCGCCCACATCGCGAGGAGCCGCGTTTCCGCCTCCTATCTCGAGAGGAGGGATCCTTTCCCTGCGTGTTCGGGAAAGAATTCCCGGCGTTCCTGTCGCTTCTCAACAGGAGGCCCTCTCCACAGGAAAGGCGAGAGGAACTCCAGGGTCGTGCCGCCATTCCCAGAGTCCCCCAGATGTCTCAGTCCATTCCAGGGAAACCTGTTTTCCCTGCACTGCCTCGAATTTCAAGCCGAGGATCCACTCACACCACGGTGGCACGTGGGACAGCCCTGTGGGAAAGCCTCGTGAAAAGCCTCGTGGGAAAGCTTCGAGGGAAAGCCACAGATCCCTTGATCCACGCGAAGGGAAGCGTGACACTGCTCCTACAGCTCGGGAGGGAAGCGCACGTGCATGCCCCCATTCGAGACGAGGACTGACTCCCCTGGGGAGACTCCAGAAGTACCCCAAGATCCATGTCAGCACTGGAGAGGAATCCTCAGGTTCCAGAACCGACTCCACACAAGGTCTTAGGCCCCGGCATCGACGGGGAGAGGAATCCTGAGAGCCACCGAGCAACTCGCATTGGGGACTGGCCTTTCCTGAGGCCACCAGAGTGGGTCCCTGAGGTCCCCGTCGTAAGTCGAGAGCACCTGCCACAACTCGAGAAAATCCAGGAGGTTCTCCCCTCCAGGCGAGATGAGGCCCATTTCTGCTGAGGCGTCTCGAGGCTAATCACACCTAACCTCTGGAACTTCCAAAGGGTAATTCACACCCTTGCTGCAACTCAAGAAGTTCCCCGACATACCCGTCTCCACTCGAGAGGAAGCAAGACCGACCCGTCCACATCCAGAGGAGCCCAGTTTCCCCCTCCTAGCTCGAGACGGCGGATCCTTTCAGACCGTGGTCGGGAAAGAATTCCCGGTGTTCCCGTCGCATCTCAAGAGGAGGCGCACTCCACAGGAAAGGCGAGAGGAACTGCAGGGTCGTGCCACCATTCCCACAGTCCCCCAGATGTCTCAGTCCATTCCAGGGAAACCTGATTTCCCTGCACTGCCACGGTTTTCAAGCCGAGGATCGACTCTCACCAATGTTCCACGTGGGACAGCCCTGTGGGAAAGCCTCGTGTGAAAGCCTAGAGGGATAGCCACACATCTCTTGATCCACGTGAAGGGACGCGTGACACTGCTGCTAGAGCTCGGGAGGAAAGCGCACGTGCATGCTCCCACTCGAGACAAGGACTGACTCCCCTGGGGAGACTCCAGAAGTACCCCAAGATCCATGTCAGCACTGGAGAGGAATCCTCAGGTTCCAGCACCGACTCCACACAAGGTCTTAGGCCCCAGCAACGACGGGAGAGGAATCCCTAGAGGCCCCCAGAGGAATTCTCAAGGGGACTGGCCTTTCCTGAGGCCACCAGAGCGGGTCCCTGAGGTCCCCGTGGTAAGTCGAGAGCACCTGCCGTAACTCGAGAAAATCCAGGAGGTTCTCCCCTCCAGGCGAGATGAGGCCCATTTCCGCTGATTCGTCTCGAGGCTAATCACACCTAACCTCTTGAACTTGCAAAGGGTCCTTCACACCCTTGCTGCAACTCAAGAAGTTCCCCGACATTCCCGACTCCACTGGAGAGGAAGCTCGAGAGTCCCGCCCACGTCAAGAGGAGCCCTGTTTCTGGCTCCTAGCTCGAGAGGAGGGATCCTTTCCCTGCGTGGTCGGGAAAGAATTCCCGGCGTTCCGGTCGCATCTCAACAGGAGGCGCTCTGCACAGGAAAGGCGAGAGGAACTTCAGGGTCGTGCCACCATTCCCAGATTCACTCAGAAGTCTCAGTCCATTCCAGGGAGACCTGTTTTCCCTGCACTGCCTCGACTTACCAAGACGAGGATCGACTCACACCACTGTAGCACGTGGACAGCCCTGTGGGAAAGCCTCGTGGGAAAGCCTCCGAGGGAAAGCCTCGAGGGAAAGCCACCGATCCCTTGATCCACGCGAAGGGAAGCGTGACACCGCTTCTATAGCTGGGGAGGAAATAGCACGTGCATGTCCCCACTCGAGACGAGGACTAACTCCCCTGGGGAGACTCCAGAAGTACCCCAAGATCCATGTCAGCACTGGAGAGGAATCCTCAGGGTCCAGGACCGACTCCACACAAGGTCTTAGGCCCCGGCATCTACGGGAGAGGAATTCTGAGAGCCACCGAGCAACTCGCATGGGGAGTGGCCTTTCCTAAGGCCACCAGAGCGGGTCCCTGAGGTCCCCGTCGTAAGTCGAGAGCACCTGCCGCAACTCGAGAAAATCCAGGAGGTTCTCCCCTCCGGGCGAGATGAGGCCCATTTTCGTTGAGGCGTCTCGAGGCTAATCACACCTAACCTAAGGAACTTTCAAAGGGTTCTTCACACCCTTGCTGCACCTCAAGAAGTTCCCCGACATACCCGTCTCCATTCGAGAGGAAGCACGAGAGTCCCGCCCCACATCCAGAGGAGCCCCTATTCTGCCTCCTAGCTCGAGTCGGGGGATCCTTTTCCTGCGTGTTTGGGAAAGAATTCCCGGTGTTTCCGTCGCATCTCAAGAGGAGGCCGCTCTCCACAGGAAAGGCAAGAGGAACTGCAGGGTCGTGCCACCATTCCCACAGTCCCCAGATATCTCAGTCCATTCCAGGGAAACCTGTTTTCCCTGCACTGCCACGATTTTTCAAGCCGAGGATCGACTCTCACCATGGTTCCACGTGGGACAGCCCTGTGGAAATCATGGGAAAGCCTCGTGGGAAAGCCTCGTGGGAAAGCCTCCGAGCGGAAAGCCACAGATCCCTTGATCCACGTGAAGGGAAGAGTGCACTGCTCCTACAGATCGGGAGGGAAGCGCACGTGCATGCCCCCATTCGAGACGAGGACTGACATCCCCTGGGGAGACTCCAGAAGTACCCCAAGATCCATGTCAGCACTGGAGAGGAATCCTCAGGTTCCAGGACCGACTCCACACAAGGTCTTAGGCCCCGGCATCGACGGGAGAGGAATTCCTGAGAGCCACGAGCAACTCGCATGGGGAGTGGCCTTTCCTAAGGCCACCAGAGCGGGTCCCTGAGGTCCCCGTCGTAAGTCGAGAGCACCTGCCGCAACTCGAGAAAATCCAGGAGGTTCTCCCCTCCGAGGCGAGATGAGGCCCATTTTCTGCTGAGTGCCGTCTTCGAGGCTAATCACACCTAACCTCTGGAACTTCCAAAGGGTCCTTCACACCCTTGCTGCAACTCAAGAAGTTCCCGATATACCGTCTCTTCTCAGGAGGAAGCACGAGAGTCCCGCCCACATTCAGAGGAGCCCCGTTTCCGCCTCCTAGCTCGAGAGGAGGGATCCTTTCCCTGCGTGGTTGGGAAAGAATTCCCGGCGTTCCTGTCGCATCTCAAGAGGAGGCGCTTTCCACAGGAAAGGCGAGAGGAACTGCAGGTTCGGGCCACCATTCCCAGAGTCCCCAGATGTCTCAGTCCATTCCAGGGTAACCTGTTTTTCCTGCACTGCCTCGACTTTCAAGCTGAGGATCCACTCACACAACTGTGGCATGTGGACAGCCCTGTGGAAAGCCTCGTGGGAAAGCGTCCTGGGAAATCCTCGAGGGAAAGCCACAGATACGTTGATCCATGCGAAGGGAAGCATGACACTGCTGCTACAGCTCGGGAGGAAACGCACGTGAATGCCCCCCACTAGAGACGAGGACTGACTCCCCTGGGGAGACTAAAGAAGTACCCAAGATCCATGTCAGCACTGGAGAGGAATCCTCAGGTTCCGGCACCGACTCCACACAAGGTCTTAGGCCCCTGCATCGACGGGAGAGGAATCCCGAGAGGACCCCGAGCAACTCGCATCGGGACTGACCTTTCCAGAGGCCACCTGAGCGGTACCTGAGGTTCCTGTCGTAAGTCGAGAGCACCTGCCGCAACTCGAGAAAATCCAGGAGGTGCTCCCCTCCAGGCGAGATGAGGCCCATTTCCGCTGAGGCGTCTCGAGGCTAATCACACCAAGCTCTGGAACTTCCAAAGGGTCCTTCACACCCTTGCTGCAACTCAAGAAGTTCCCGACATATCCGTCTCCACTCGAGAGGAACACGAGAGTCCCACTCACTTCCACAGGAGCCCCGTTTCTGCCTCCTTCCTCGAGAGGAGGGATCCTTTCCCTGCGTGGTCGGGAAAGAATTCCCGGCGTTCCCGTCGCATCTCAAGAGGAGGCGCTCTCCACAGGAAAGGCGAGAGGAACTCCAGGGTCGTGTCACCATTCCCAAAGCCCAAAATGTCTCAGTCCATTCCAGGAAATCATGTTTTCCCTGCACTGCCTCGACTTTCAAGCCGAGGATCGGCTCACACCACGGTGGCACGTGGGACAGCCCTGTGGGAAAGCCTCGTGGGAAAGCCTCGAGGGAAAGCCACGATCCCTGATCCACGCGAAGGGAAGCGTGACACCGCTTCTATAGCTGGGAAAATAGCACGTGCATGTCCCCACTCGAGACGAGGACTAACTCCCCTGGGGAGACTCCAGAAGTACCCAAGATCCATGTCAGCACTGGAGGAATCCTCAGGGTCCAGGACCGACTCCACACAAGGTCTTAGGCCCCGCATCTACGGGAGAGGAATTCTGAGAGCCACCGAGCAACTCGCATGGGGAGTGGCCTTTCCTAAGGCCACCAGAGCGGGTCCCTGAGGTCCCCGTCGTAAGTCGAGAGCACCTGCCGCCAACTCGAGAAAAATCCAGGAGGTTCTCCCCTCCGGGCGAGATGAGGCCCATTTTCGTTGAGGCGTCTCAGGCTAATCACACCTAACCTAAGGAACTTTCAAAGGGTTCTTCACACCCTTGCTGCACCTCAAGAAGTTCCCCGACATACCCGTCTCCATTCGAGAGGAAGCACGAGAGTCCGCCCACATCCAGAGGAG
>NW_017218869.1:0-11678 GCF_001704415.2 Capra hircus | reverse complement strand
TTCACTGGGTGCTCGCGGAAAGAATTCCCCGGCGTTCCCGTCGCATCTCGGGAGGAGGCGCTCTCCACCGGAAAGCCGAGAGGAACTCCAGGGTCGTGCCACCATTCCCAGAGTCCCGAGATGTCTCAGTCCATTCCAGGGAAAACTGTTTTCCCTGCACTGCGTCGACTTTCAAGCCGAGGATCGACTCACACCACGGTGGCACGTGGGACAGCCCTGTGGGTAAACAAGCCTCGAGGGAAAGCCACAGATCCCTTGATCCCACGCGAAGGGAAGCGCGACACTGCTGCTACAGCTCGGGAGGAAAGCGCACGTGCATGCCCCACTCGAGACGTGGACTAACTCCCTGGGGGAGACTCCAGAAAGTACCCCAAGATCCATGTCAGCACTGGAGAGGAATCCTCAGGTTCCCTGCACTGACTCCACACAAGGTCTTAGGCCCCAGCATCGACGGGAGAGGAATCCCGAGAGGCCCCCGAACAACTCGCATGGGGACTGGCCTTTCCTGAGGCCACCAGAGCGGGATCCCTGAGGTCCCCGTCGTAAGATCGAGAGCACCATCCACAATCTCGAGTAAATCCAGGAGGTTCTCCCCTCAGGCGAGATGAGTCCCATTTCCGCTGAGGCGTCTCGAGGCTAAATCACACCTAACTCTGGAACTTCCAAAGGGTCCTTCACACCCTTGCTGCAACTCAAGAAGTTCCCCGACATACCCGTCTCCACTCGAGAGGAAGCACGAGAGTCCCGCCCACATCCAGAGGAGCCCCGTTTCCGCTCCTAGCTCGAGAGGAGGGATCCTTTCCCTGCGTGGTCGGGAAAGAATTCCCGGCGTTCCGCGTCGCATCTCAAGAGGGAGGCGCTCTCCACAGGAAAGGCGAGAGGAACTCCAGGGTCGTGCCACCATTCCCAGAGTCCCCCAGAATGTCTCAGTCCATTCCAGGGAAACCTGTTTTCCCTGCACTGCTCGACTTTTCAAGCCGAGGATCAACTCACATCACGGTGGCTACGTGGGACAGCCCTGTGGGGAAAGCCTCGTGGGAAAGCCTTTGGGAAAGCCTCGAGGGAAAGCCACAGATCCCTTGATCCACGCAAGGGAAGCGCGACACTGCTGCTACAGCTCGGGAGGAAAGCGCACGTGCATCGACCCCACTCGAGACGAGGACTGACTCCCCTGGGGAGACTCCAGAAGTACCCCAAGATCCATGTCGCACTGCAGAGAATCCTCAGGTTCCGGCACTGACTCCACACAAGGTCTTAGGCCCCGGCATCGACGGGAGAGGAATCCCGAGAGCCCCCAGCAACTACGCATGGGGACTGGCCTTTCCTGAGGCCACCAGAGCGGGTCCCTGAGGTCCCCATCGTAAGATCGAGAGCACCTGCCGCAACTCGAGAAAATCCAGGAGGTTCTCCCCTCCAGGCGAGATGAGGCCCATTTCCGCTGAGGCACTCGAGGCTAATCACACCTAACCTCTGGAACTTCCAAAGGGTCCTTCACACCCTTGCTGCAACTCAAGAAGTTCCCCGACATAACCCGTCTCCACTCGAGAGGAAGCACGAGAGTCCCGCCCACATCCAGAGGAGCCCCGTTTCCGCCTCCTAGCTCGAGAGGAGGGATCCTTTCACTGCGTGCTCGGGAAAAGAATTCCCGGCTTCCCGTCGCATCTCAAGAGGAGGCGCTCTCCACAGGAAAGGCGAGAGGAACTTCCAGGGTCGTGCCACCATTCCCAGAGTCCCCCAGATGTCTCAGTCCATTCCAGGGAAACCTGTTTTCCCTGCACTGCCTTCGACTTTCAAGCCGAGGATCGAACTCACACCACGGTGGCACGTGGGACAGCCCTTTGGGGAAGCCTCATGGGAAAGCCTTCTGGGAAAGCCTTGAGGGAAAGCCGCAGATCCCTTGATCCACGCGAAGGGAAGCTTGACACTGCTACTACAGCTCGGGAGGAAAGCGCACGTGCATGCCCCACTCGAGACGAGGACTGACTCCACTGGGAGACTCCAGAAGTACCCCAAGATCCATGTCAGCACTGGAGAGGAATCCTCAGGTTCCGGCACTGACTTCACACAAGGTTTTAGGCCCAGCATCGACGGGTGAGGAATACCCGAGAGGCCCCGAGGCCGAGCAACTCGCAAGGGGACTGGCCTTTCCTGAGGCCACCAGAGCGGGTCCCAGAGGTCCCCGTCGTAAAGTCGAGAGCACCTGCCACAAATCGAGAAAATCCAGGAGGTTCTCCCCTCCAGGCGAGATGAGGCCCATTTCCTGCTGAGGCGTCTCGAGGCTAATCACACCTAACCTCTGGAACTTCCAAAGGGTCCTTCACACCCTTGCTGCAACTCAAGAAGTTCCCCGACATACCCGTCTCCACTCGAGAGGAAGCACGAGATCCCGCCCACATCCAGAGGAGCCCCGTTTCCGCCTCCTAAGCTCGAGAGGAGGGATCCTTTCCACTGCGTGGTCCGGGAAAGAATTCCCGCGTTCCGTCGCATCTCAAGAGGAGGCGCTCTCCACAGGAAAGGCGAGAGGAACTCCAGGGTCGTGCCACCATTCCCAGAGTCACCAGATGTCTCAGTCCATTCCAGGGAAACCTGTTTTCCCTGCACTGCTTCGACTTTCAAGCCGAGGATCGACTCACACCACGGTGGCACGTGGGACAGCCCTGTGGGAAGCCTCGTGGGAAACCCTCGTGGGAAAGCCTCGAGGGAAAGCCACAGATCCCGTTGATCCACGCGAAGGGAAGCTGACACTGCTGCTACAGCTCGTGGAGAAAGCGCCACGTGCATGCCCCCACTCGAGACGAGGACTGACTCCCCTGGGGAGACTCCAGAAGTACCCCAAATCCATGTCAGCACTGGAGAGGAATCCTCAGGTTCCGGCAACCGACTCCACACAAGGTCTTAGGCCCTAGCATCGATGGGAGAGGAATCCCGAGAGGCCCCCGAGCAACTCGCATGGGGACTGGCCTTTCCGAGGCCACCAGAGCGGGTCCCTGAGGTCCCCGTCTTAAGATCGAGAGCACCTGCCTGCAACTCGAGAAAATCCAGGAGGTTCTCCCCTGCCAGGCGAGATGAGGCCCATTTCCGCTGAGGCGTCTCGAGGCTATTCACACCTAAACTCTGGAACTTCCAAGGGGTCCTTCACACCCTTGCTCCAACTCAAGAAGTGCCGCGAGATTCCCGTCTCCACTCAAGAGGGAGCACGAGAGTCCCGCCTACATCCAGAGGTAGCCCCGTGTCCGACTCCTAACTCGAGAGGAGGGATCCTTTCCCTGCGTGGTCGGGAAAGAATTCCCGCGTTCCCGTCGCATCTCAAGTGGAGGCGCTCTCCACAGGAAAGGCGAGAGGAACTCCAGGGTCGTGCCACATTCCCAGAGTCCCCCAGATGTCTCAGTCCATTCCAGGGAAAACTGTTTTCCCTGCACTGCCTCGACTTCAAGCCGAGGATCGACTCACACCACGGTGGCACGTGGGACAGCCCTGTAGGGAAAGCCTCGTGGGAAACCCTCGGGGAAAGCCTCAAGGGAAAGCCACAGATCCCATGATCAACGCGAAGGGTAGCGTGACACTGCTGCTACAGCTCGCGAGGTAAGCGTACGTGCATTCCCCCACTCGAGACGAGGACTGACTCCCCTGGGGAGACTCCACAAGTACCCCCAGATCCATTTCACACTGGAGAGGAATCCTCAGGTTCCGGCATCGACTCCACACAAGGTCTTAGGCCCCGGCATCGACGGGAGAGGAATCCCGAGAGGCCCCCAAGCAACTCGAATGGGGACTGGCCTTTTCTGAGGCCAGCCAGAGCGGGTCCCTGAGGTCCCCGTCGTAAGTCTAGAGCAACCTGCCTGCAACTCGAGAAAATCTAGGAGGTTCTGCCCTCCAGGCGAGATGAGGCCCATTTCCGCTGAGGCGTCTCAAGGCTATTCTCACCTAAACTCTGGAACTTCCAAAGGGTCCTTCACACCCTTGCTCCAACTCAAAAGTTCCGCGAGATTCCCGTCTCCACTCGAGAGGGAGCACGAGAGTCCCGCCTACATCCAGAGGAGCCCTTTTCCTCCTCCTAGCCCGACAGGAGGGATCCTTTCCCTGCGTGTTCGGAAAAGAATTCCCGGCGTTCCCGTCACATCTCAAGAGGGGCGCTTTCCACAGGAAAGGCGAGAGGAAATCCAGGGTCGTGCCACCATTCCTAGAGTCCCCAGATGTCTCAGTCCATTCCAGCGAAGCCTGTTTCCCCGGCACTGCCTCGACTTTCAAACCGAGGATCGACTGACACCACTGTGGCACGTGGGATATCACTGTGGGAAATCCTCGTGGGAAAGCCTGGTGCGAAAGCGTCGTGGGAAAGCGTCGTGGGAAAGCCTCGAGGGAAAGCCACAGATCCCTTGATCCTTTCGAAGGGAAGCTCAACACTGCTGCTACAGCTCGGAGGAAAGTGCACGTGCATGCCCCCACTCGAGACGAGGACTGACTCCCCTGGGGAGACTCCAGAAGTACTCCAAGATACAGTCAGCAATGGAGAGGAATCCTCACGTTTGGCACAGACTCCACACAAGATCTTAGGTCCGGCACCGACGGGAGAGGAATCCCGATAGGCCCGTGAGCAACTCGCATGGGGACTGGCCTTTCGTGAGGCCACAAGAGCGGGTCCATGATGTCCCCGTCGTAAGTCGAGAGCACCGGCTGCAACTCGAGAAAATCCAGGAGGTTCTCCTCTCCTGGCGAGATGAGGCCCATTTCCGCTGAGGCGTCTCGAGGCTAATCACACCTAAACCTCTGGAACTTCCAAAGGGTCCTTCACACCCTTGCTGCAACTCAAGAAGTTCCCGACATACCCGGACTCCACTCGAGAGGAAGCACGAGAGTCCCGCCCACATCCAGAGGAGCCCCGTTTCCGCCTCCTAGCTCGAGAGGAGGGATCCTTTCCCTGCGTGGTCGGGAAAGAATTCCCGGTGTTCCCGTTGCATCTCAAGAGGAGGCACTCTCCACAGGAAAGGCGAGAGGAACTCCTGGGTCGTGCCACCATTCCCAGAGACCCCTGGATGTCTCAGTCCATTCCAGGGAAAACTGTTTTCCCTGCACTGCGTCAACTTTCAAGCCGAGGATCGACTCACACCTCGGTGGAACTTGGGACAGCCCTGTGGGAAAGCATCGTGGGAAAGCCTCGGGGAAGCCTTGAGGGAAAGCCGCAGATACCCTTGATCCAAGCGAAGGGAAGCGTGAAACTGCTGCCTACAGCTCGGGAGGAAAGCGCACGGCATGTCCCCAATAGAGACAAGGACTGAGTCCCCTGGGGAGACTCCAGAAGTACCCCAGGAACCATGTCAGCACTGGAGAGGAATCCTCAGGTTCCGGCACCGACTCCACACTAGGTATTAGGAGCCCGGCATCGACGGGAGAGGATCTCGAGAGGCCCCCGAGCAATTCGCAAGGGGTACTGGCCTTTCCTGAGGCCACCAGAGCGGGTCCCTGTGGTCCACGTCGTAATTCGAGAGCACCTGCCGCAACTCGAGAACATCCAGGAGGTTCTCCCCTCCAGGCGAGATGAGGCCCATTTCCGCTGAGGCATCTCGAGGCTAATCGCATCTAACATCTGGAACTTCCAAAGTGTTCATCACACCCTTGCTGCAACTCAAGAAGTTACCCGACATACAAGTATCCACTCGAGAGGAAGCACGAGAGTCCCTCCCACATCCAGAGGAGCCCCATTTCCACCTCCTAGCCCGAGAGGAGGGATCCTTTCCCTGCGTGGTCGGGAAAGAATTCCCGGCGTTCCCAACGCATCTCAAGAGGAGGCGCTCTCCACAGGAAAGGCGAGAGGAACTCCAGGGTCGTATCACCATTCCAGAGTCGCCCAGATGTCTCAGTGCATTCCAGGGAAACCTGTTTTCCCTGCACTGCCTCGACTTTCAAGCCGAGGATGGACTCACACCACGGGTGTCACGTGGGACAGCCCCGTGGGAAAGCCTCGTGGGAAAGACTCGTGGGAAAGCCTCGAGGGAAAGCCCTGATCCCATGATCCACGCGAAGGGAAGCGCGAACACTGCTGCTAGAGCTCGGAAGGAAAGCGCACGTGCATGCCCCCACTCGAGTAGAGGTCTGACTGCACTGGGAGACGCCAGAAGTCCCCCAAGATCCATGTCAGCACTGGAGAGGAATCCTCAGGTTCCAGCACCGACTCCACACAAGATCTTAGGCCCGGCATCGACGGGAGAGGAATCCCGAGAGGACCCAGAGCAACTCGCATGGGGACTGGCCTTTCCTGAGGCCACCACAGGCGGGTCCCTGAGGTCCCCGTCGGAAGTCGAGAGCACCTGCCGCAACTCGAGAAAATCCAGGAGGTTCTCCCGTCCAGGCGAGCTGAGTCCCATTTCCGCTGAGGCATCTCGAGGCTAATCACACCTAACCTCTGGAACTTCAAAAGGTCCTTCACACCCTTGCTGCAACTCAAGAAGTTCCACGACATACCCGTCTCCACTCGAGAGGAAGCACGAGAGTTCCGCCCACATCCAGAGGAGCCCCGTTTCCGCCTCCTAGATCGAGGGAAGGGATCCTTTCCCTTCGTGGACGTAAAAGAATTCCCGGCGTTCCCGTCGCATCTCAAGAGGAGGCGCTCTCCACAGGAAAAGCAACAGGAATTCCAGGGTCGTGCCACCATTCCCAGAGTCCCCCAGATGTCTCCGTCCATTCCAGGGAAACCTGTTTTCCCTACACTGCCTCGACTTTCAACCCGAGGATCGACTCACACCACGGTGGAACGTGGGACAGCCCTGTGTGAAATCCTGGTGGGAAAGCCAAGAGGGAAAGCCACAGATCCCTTGATCCACGCGAAGGGAAGGCGTGACACTGCTGCTACACCTCGGGAGGAAAGCGCACGTGAATGCCCCAACTCGTGACGAGGACTGACTCCCCTGGGGAGACTCCAGAAGTACCCCAAGATCCATGTCAGCACTGAAGAGGAATCCTCAGGTTCTGCCACCCGACTCCACACAAGATCTTAGGCCCAGCATCGTCGGGAGAGGAATCCCGAGAGGCACCCGAGCAACTCGCATGGGACTGGCCTTTCCTGAGGCCACCAGAGCGGGTCCCTGAGGTCCCCGGCGTAAGTTCGAGAGCACCTGCCACAACTCGAGAAAATCCAGGAGGTTCTCCCCTCCAGGCGAGATGAGGCCCATTTCCGCTGAGGCGTCTCGAGGCAAATCACACCTAACCTCTGGAACTTCCAAAGGTTACTTCACACCCTTGCTGCAACACAAGAATTTCCCTGACATACCCGTCTCCACTCGAGAGGAAGCACGAGAGTCCCGCCCACATCCAGAGGAGCCCCGTTTCCCCCTCCTAGATCCGAGAGGAGGGAACCTTCCCCTGCGTGGTCGGGAAAGAATTCCGGGCTTCCGTCGAATCTCAAGCGGAGGCGCTCTCCACAGGAAAGGCGAGAGGAACTCCAGGGTCGTGCAGCATTCCCAGAGTCCCCAGATGTCTCAGTCCATTCCAGGGAAACCTTTTTTCCCTGCACTGCCTCGACTTTCAAGCCGAGGATCGACTCACACCACGGTGGCACGTGGGACAGCTCTGTGGGAAGGCCTCGTGGGAAAGCCTCGAGGGAAAGCCACAGATCCCTTGATCAACGCGAAGGGAAGCGTGACACTGCTGCTACAGCTCGGGAGGAAAGCGCACGTGCATACCTCTTCTCGAGATGAGGACTGACTCCCCTGGGGAGACTCCAGAAGTACCCCCAAGATCCATGTCAGCAGTGGAGAGGAATGCTCTAGGTTCCAGGCACCGACTCCACACAAGATCTTAGGCCCGGCATCGACGGGAGAGGAATCCCGAAAGGCCCCGAGCAACTCGCATGGGGTCTGGCCTTTCCTGAGGCCAGCAGAGCGGGGTCCCTGTGGTCCCCGTCCTAAGTCGAGAGCACCTGCCACACTCGAGAAAATCCAGGAGGTTCTCCCATCCAGGCGAGATGAGGCCCATTTCCGCTGAGCGTTTCGAGGCTAATCACACCTAACCTCTGGAACTTCCAAAGGGTCCTTCACGCCCTTGCTGCAACTCAAGAAGTTCCCGACAAACCCGTCTCGACTCGAGAGGAAGCACGAGAGTTCCGCCCACATCCAGAGGAGCCCGTTTCCGCATCTAGCTCGAGAGGAGGGATCCTTTCCCTGTGTTGTCGGGAAAGAATTCCCGGCGTTCCCGTCGCATCTCAGGTGGAGGCGCTCTCCGCAGGAAAGGCGAGAGGACTCCAGGGTCGTGCCACATTCCCAGAGTCCCCAGATGTCTCAGTCCATTCCAGGGAAACCTGTTTTCCCTGCACTGCCTCGACTTTCAAGCCGAGGATCGACTCACACCACGGTGGCACGTGGGACAGCCCTGTGGGAAAGCCTCGTGGGAAAGCCTCGTGGGAAGCCTCGAGGGAAAGCACAGATCCCTTGATCCACGCGAAGGGAAGCGTGACACTGCTGCTACAGCTCGGGAGGAAAGCGCACGTGCATGCCCCCATTCGAGACGAGGACTGACTCCCCTGGGGAGACTCCAGAAGTACCCAAGATCCATGTCAGCACTGGAGAGGAATCCTCAGGTTCCGGCACCGACTCCACACAAGGTCTTAGGCCCCGGCATCGACGGGAGAGGAATCCCAGAGGCCCCCGAGCAACTCGCATGGGGACTGGCCTTTCCTGAGGCCAGCCAGAGCGGGTCCCTGAGGTCCCCGTAAGTCGAGAGCACCTGCCGCAACTCGAGAAAATCCAGGAGGTTCTCCCCTCCAGGCGAGATGAGGCCCATTTCCGCTGAGGTCTCGAGGCTAATCACACCTAACCTCTGAAACTTCCAAAGGGTCCTTCACACCTTTTGCAACTCAAGAAGTTCCCGACATACCCGTCTCCACTCGAGAGGAAGCACGAGAGTCCCGCCCACATCCAGAGGAGCCCGTTTCCGCCTCCTAGCTCGAGAGGAGGGATCCTTCCCTGCGTGGTCGGGAAAAGAATTCCCGGTTCCCGCATCTCAAGAGGAGGCGCTCTCCACAGGAAAGGCGAGAGGAACTCCAGGGTCGTGCCACATTCCAGAGTCCCCAGATGTCTCAGTCCATTCCAGGGAAACCTGTTTTCCCTGCACTGCCTCGACTTTCAAGCCGAGGATCGACTCACACCACGGTGGCACGTGGGACAGCCAGGGAAATCCTCGTGGGAAAGCCTCGTGGAAAGCCTCGAGGGAAAGCCACAGATCCCTTGATCCACGCGAAGGAAGCGTGACACTGCTGCTACAGCTCGGGAAAAGCGCACGTGCATGCCCCCACTCGAGACGAGGACTGACTCCCCTGGGGAGACTCCAGAAGTACCCCCAAGATCCATGTCAGCACTGGAGAGGAATCCTCAGGTTCCGGCACCGACTCCACACAAGGTCTTTAGGCCCCGGCATCGACGGGAGAGGAATCCCTAGAGGCCCCGAGCAACTCGCATGGGGACTGGCCTTTCCTGAGGCCACAGAGCGGGTCCGTGAGGTCCCCGTCGTAAGTCGAGAGCACCTGCCGACACTCGAGAAAAATCCAGGAGGTTCTCCCTCCAGGCGAGATGAGGCCCGTTTCCGCTGAGGCGTTCGAGGCTAATCACACCTAACTCTGAACTTCCAAAGGGTCCTTCACACCCTTTCTGCAACTCAAGAAGTTCCCGACATACCCGTCTCCACTCGAGAGGAAGCACGAGAGTCCCGCCCACATCCAGAGGAGCCCCGTTTCGCCTCCTAGCTCGAGGGAGGGATCCTTCCCCTGCGTGGTCGGGAAGAATTCCCGGCGTTCCCGTCGCATCTCAAGAGGAGGCGCTCTCCACAGGAAAGGCGAGAGGAACTCCAGGGTCGTGCCACATTCCCAGAGTCCCCCAGATGTCTCAGTCCATTCCAGGAAACCTGTTTTCCCTGCACTGCCTCGACTTTCAAGGCCGAGGATCGACTCACACACACGGTGGCATGTGGGACAGCCCTGTGGGAAAGCCTCGTGGGAAAGCCTCGAGGGAAAGCCACAGATCCCTTGATCCACGCGAAGGGAAGCGTGACATGCTGCTACAGCTCGGGAGGAAAGCGCACGTGCATGCCCCCTCTCGAGACGAGGACTGACTCCCCTGGGGAGACTCCAGAAGTACCCAAGATCCATGTCAGCACTGGAGAGGAAACCTCAGGTTCGGCACCGACTCCACACAAGGTCTTAGCCCCAGCATCGACGGGAGAGGAAACCCGAGAGGCCCCCGAGAGGCACCCGAGCAACTCGCATGGGGACTGGCCTTTCCTGAGGCCACCAGAGCGGGTCCCTGAGGTCCCCGTCGTAAGTCGAGAGCACCTGCCGCAACTCGAGAAAATCCAGGAGGTTCTCCCCCTCCAGGCGAGATGAGGCCCATTTCTGCTGAGGCGTCTCGAGGCTAATCACACCTAAACTCTGGAACTTCCAAAGGGTCCTTCACACCTTGCTGCAACTCAAGAAGTTCCCCGACATACCCCGTCTCCACTCGAGAGGAAGCACGAGAGTCCCGCCCATCCAGAGGAGCCCCGTTTCCGCCTCTAGCTCGAGAGGAGGGATCCTTTCCCTGCGTGGTCGGGAAAGAATTCCCGGCGTTCCCGTCGCATCTCAAGAGGAGGCGCTCTCCACAGGAAAGGCGAGAGGAACTCCAGGGTCGTGCCACATTCCCAGAGTCCCCCAGATGTCTCAGTCCATTCCAGGGAAACCTGTTTTCCTGCACTGCCTCGACTTTCAAGCCGAGGATCGACTCACACCACGGTGGCACGTGGACAGCCCCTGTGGGAAAGCCTCGTGGGAAAGCCTCATGGGAAAGCCTCGAGGGAAAGCCACAGATCCTTGATCCACGCGAAGGGAAGCGTGACACTGCTGCTACAGCTCGGAGGAAAGCGCACGTGCATGCCCCCCTCGAGACGAGGACTGACTCCCCTGGGGAGACTCCAGAAGTACCCAAGATCCATGTCAGCACTGGAGAGGAATCCTCAGGTTCCGGCACTGACTCCACACAAGGTTTTAGGCCCCAGCATCGACGGGAGAGGAACCCAAGAGGCCCCCCAGCAACTCGCATGGGGACTGGCCTTTCCTGAGGCCACCAGAGCGGGTCCCTGAGGTCCCGTCGTAAGTCGAGAGCACCTGCCGCAACTCGAGAAATCCAGGAGGTTCTCCCCTCCAGGCGAGATGAGGCCCATTTCCGCTGAGGCGTCTCGAGGCTAATCACACCTAACTCTGGAACTTCAAAGGGTCCTTCACACCCTTGCTGGAAACTCAAGAAGTTCCGAACATTCCCGACTCCACTCGAGAGGAAGCACGAGAGTCCCGCCACATCCAGAGGAGCCCCGTTTCCGCCTCCTAGCTCGAGAGGAGGGATCCTTTCCCTGCGTGTTCGGGAAAGAATTCCCGGCGTTCCTGTCGCATCTCAAGTGGAGGCGCTCTCCACAGGAAAGGCGAGAGGAACTCCAGGGTCGTGCCACATTCCAGAGTCCCCCCCAGATGTCTCAGTCCATTCCAGGGAAACCTGTTTTCCCTGCACTGCCTCGACTTTCAAGCCGAGGATCGACTCACACCACGGTGGCACGTGGGACAGCCCTGTGGGAAAGCCTCGTGGGAAAGTCTCGTGGGAAAGCCTCGAGGGAAAGCCCCTGATCCCTTGATCCACGCGAAGGGAAGCGTGACACTGCTGCTAACAGCT
>NW_017218868.1:0-11679 GCF_001704415.2 Capra hircus | reverse complement strand
GTTTCAGGCCTCTCTTTGAAGTAAGTGTTTTGCTTCTCAGACATCAGAGCTGCAGGCTTGCTCTGAGGGCCTCAATTGCAGAGTCAGGGCTGTGTGTCTCACTGCACTTTCAAGCATTGCAGACACATTCCTAGGTTGGAGCAGTGCTTCCCATGAGAAAGAAGCCTCGGGAGTGTGTCTGAGCGGGCTGAGTGCCATGCTAGGGTCACCTAGTCGAGGGCACCTTGCACATCCAATGGGGCCCCAGGCGAGTAGCTATGGACCGGCCCTTCGGTTAGACATCCCAAAGCAGGGAACAAAGCTAGCTCTGTCAGAAGGAGGAAAACAGCAATGGATGGATTTTCAAGCAGTTGCCAAGTCACACCACGTTAGGGCTCCCCGGGAAAGAAATGCGAATTTTGGCCTCTAGGCCCAGTATCCAGATGTGTGCCACAGGATATTTTCCCCACAGGATTCAAGAATGTTCCACACAGACCTAAGCTCACTAGCTCTCTCCTGCAGAGGAAATGAAATATTGTTGCTGAACCACGAAAAGATGCTGGATTCTTGGCTTATGGAGGAGAGAATTCAATCCAGGGCCAAGACGAGGCTTGATTGCTCAGAGCTTTTGTGCAATAGAGTTTTATTAAAGGAGAAAGGAGATAGAGAAAGCTTCTGACAGAGACATCACAAGGCCAGAAAGCGTACCCCCTTGCTAGTGTTAGTAATGGAGTTATATACTCTCCAATAAGTTATGACAACGAACAAAAGAATGTCTGGAGGTTGTAAAGACTCACTAGACCTACTCCCATAATTGACATTTTAAGATAACAGGATTAGCCAGAAGGTTTTTTCCAGAGACCATCCTCAAGAAGGATGCATGATTGTTATATATAATCCTAAGGAATGTAGAGGGAAAAAACAGTTTGTCCTTCCTTCCTCCTTGAGAATTCTAGACCCCTCTCTCCTTGGGGACCCTTGAACTTCTTAGAAACCTGCTTGGCAATGACTCTCTCAGAAACATGATTGAACAGCCGTTTGGAGCTTCCTTTGACTTTCCCTGGGAGGGAGGGAGCCTCCCTGAGCACAGGGCCTCAGGGCCATGCCAATGAAAAATAATCTCCCAGCAAGTGCTTTTCAGCCCTGTGTGACTCTCAGCCCACAGGAGGCTGAGAAAACTCTCTTCCTTGGAGGAAGGAAAGCAGCCCAAGAGTGTGTTTTCAGGCCTGTATCTTGCAGCAAGTGTTTGGCTTGTTAGACAGAAGACCTGCAGGCCTGTT
Organism: Capra hircus; assembly: GCF_001704415.2. Classification (NCBI taxonomy): domain Eukaryota; kingdom Metazoa; phylum Chordata; class Mammalia; order Artiodactyla; family Bovidae; genus Capra; species Capra hircus. The sequence goes on along the minus strand of NW_017218868.1, from coordinate 10,420 downwards.
CCAACAGACTCAATTCCAGAATCAGGGCCTTGTGTCTCCCTGCAGTTTCCTGGCCTTGCAAACACATTCCTAGGTGAGAGCAGTCCTGCCCATGGGGAAGCAGGCTGTGGGAGTGTGTCTGAGGGGGCCAGGTGTCATGCTGGGGTCACCTGGTCGAGGGCACCTTGCACCTCCAATGGACCCCAGGCAAGGAGTTGCAGGCCACCACCTTGCTTCTGAAATCCCAAAATGGGGAGCAAAGCTCGCTCTGTCAGAGGGAAGAAAACAGCAACAGGATGGATTTTCAAGCAGTTGCTAGGCTGTACTGCGTTAGGGCTCCCAAGGAAGGAAAATGCGAATTTTAGCCCCTACGACTGGTATCCAGGTGGGCTCCCAGGATGATGTTTCCCCACAGGATCAAGAACGTTCCAGACAGACCTGGGCTCACTGGCTCCCTCCTGCAGAGGAAACATGAGAGAACAGCTGTTTGGAGGTTGCTTTGACTTCCCCTGGGAGGGTAGGATCCCTCCCTGGGTGCAGGGCCTCAGGGGCCATTGCCGCAGAGAAATGCCCTCGAAGCCAGACCTTTGCAGCCTTGTATGACTCAGCACGGAGGAGACTGGAAAAGCTCTCTTCCTTGGAGGAAGGAAAGCAGCCCCAGAGAGTGTGTTTTCACACCTGTATCTTGCAGCAAGTGTTTGGCGTCTCAGACGTCAGACCTCCAGGCCTGCTCCAACGGCCTCAGTTCCAGAGTCAGGGCCGTGTGTCTCCCTGCATTTTCTGAGCCTTGGGAACACATTCCTAGGTCAGAACAGTCCTGCCCATGGGGAAGGAGGCTGCGGGAGTGTGTCTGAGGGGGGGTCGGTGCCATGCTGGGGTCCAATAGACCGGTACCTCCAATAGACCCCAGGACAACAGCGGTGGGGCTCCCCCTGGCTTCCGAAATGCCAAAGCGAGAAGCAAAGCTAGCTCTATCAGAAGGAAGAAAAGAGCAATCGGATGGATGTTCAGGCTGTGCTGGCCGCACCACTTCAGGGTCCCCCCGAGAGGAACAGGCGCCCTGTGGCCCCTAGGTCCGATATGCAGGTTAACACACAGGGTGTGTCCCCATAGGAGCCAAGAATTTTCCTGAGAGACCTAGGCTCACTAGAGCTCTCCTACAGGGCAAAAGGGGTAGAACAGACTGTGGATGTGACTCTGCCTTTCCCAGCGAGCATGGGGCCCTCCCTACTGGCCCCGGGCTCCAGGGAAAATTGTCCCAGAAAAATGACCTCCAAGAAGCGCTTTTTCCAGCAGGCTGGGATGCAGAGTTCACAGGATGCGGGGAAAGTGATCGTGCTTCAGGGAAGAAGAGGCAGCCACCCAGTGTGTGTTTGCAAGCCTGTATTTGGAAGAAACTGGTTATCTCCTTCAAGGGGAGACCTCCAGGTCTGCTCAGAGGACCGAAATTCCAGAGGCAGCACCATGCATCTCCCCTGTCCTTTCTGAGCCTTGGAAAGACATCCTAGCTTATAGCGGTATTGCTCATGAAGAAGCAGGATGCAGGAATGTGTCAGACATGACTGGGTGCTTCCTGGGTTCAGCTCGTGAGGGCCTTTCCACTCAAAGTAGGTCCCATGCCTCCTTGGGGAGGAAGTGGGGCCCGCTTGCCTCCAAATTGCCAAAGGCTGGAACAAAGCTAGTTCTATCAGAGGTAAGAAAAGAGCAATTGGATGGATGTGGAAGCTGTTGCTGGGGCCGCACTGCTTCAGGCCCCCCACCCCTCCCCCGAGAGAAACAGGGGCCCTGTGCCCCTAGGTCCTGGATGCAGTTTCACACATTGAATGTGTCCCCATAGGAGCCAAGAATTTTCCTGACAGACCTAGGCTCACTAGAGCTCTCCTACAGAGCAAAGGGGATGGGACAGATGTGTGGCTGTGGCTCTGCCTTTCCCTGGGAGTGTGGAGCCGCTCCCTATGGCCCGGGCTCCAGGGGAAATTGCCCTGAATAATGACCTCCAAGAAGTGCTTTTCAACTGGCTGAGACGTGGAGTTCTCAGGATGCAGGGAAAGCAAGTGTCCTTCGGGGAAGCAAAGGCAGTCACCTGTTATCATGACTTACTAGAATAGTAGGTACCTTCTCCGGTTGGGCAGAGGCCTTCCCTACCTGATCTGAAAAAGAAAATGAAGTAGCTCGCTGATTTGAGAAATAATCCCAGACTTGGGTTTCCAACCAGTATAGATCCGACAATGGCCCTGTCTTTGTAGCCGCCGTTAATTAACAGGTATGTGAAGCTCTAAATATCAGTGGAAATTACATACAGCATATAGGCCCCAGTGTTCTGGAATGGTGGAAAGAAAACAACCAAACTCTTGAAGAGACACTTTCAAAATGGATCATAGAGACTGACTGTACATGGATGGGCTTGCTTCCGGCAGACTTACTCATATTACGGGTAACCGCACGTTCCCACAGTTGTTGTCCTTATGAAATTTTCTATGGGAGACCCCCTCCCACAGTGAGGCAGGTGTTAGCAGATTTGCCACAAGTAAGGGGTGGGATTTCACAGCAGATGGAACAATTAGGTAAGGTAATAAATCAGGTAACTAAGTTTGTATAAAAAAGAATGTCATTCCCCCTTGAGGAACAGATTCATGAATTTGTGCTCAGTGATCAGGTGTGGCTCAATGACTGGAAACACAATTCCTTGGCCTGACATCAGAAAGGTCCTTATACTGTTGTTTTAGCCACAATTCTGAAAGAGATGGGAATACCAGACCACCTAACCTGCCTCTTGAGAAATCTGGATGAAGGTCAGGAAGCAACAGTTAGAGCAGGATATGGAACAACAGACTGGTTCCAAAAGGAAAAGGAGTATGTCAAGGCTGTATATTGTCACCCTGTTTATCTAACTTCTATGCAGAGTACATCATGAAAAATGCTGGGATGGAAGATACATAAGCTGGAATCAAGATTGCCGGTAGAAATATCAATCAACTTAGATATGCAGATGACACCCACCATTATGGCAGAACGTGAAGAGGAACGGGTATGTCGGGGAACTTCTTGAGTTGCAGCAAGGGTGTGAAGGACCCATTGGAAGTTCCAGAGGTTAGGTGTGGTTAGTCTCGAGATGCCTCAGCGAAATGGGCCTCATGTCGCCTGGAATGGAGAGGCTCCTGGATATTCCCGAGTTTAAGCAGGTGCTCTCGAGTTACGACGGGGATTCAGGACCCGCTCTGGCGGCCGCAGGAAAGGCCAGTTATCATGCGTGTTGCTAGGGGCCTCTCGTGATTCCTCTCCCGTCGATGCCGGGCCTAAGACCTTGTGTGGAGTCGGGGCCGGAAGCTGAGGATTCCTCTCCAGGGCTGACATGCATCTTGGGGTACTTCTGGAGACTCCCCAGGGGAGTCAGTTCTCGTCTCGAGTAGGGGCATGCACGTGCGCTTTCCTCCCGAGCTGTAGCAGCAGTGGTCACGCTTCCCGTCGCGTGGATCAAGGGATCTGTGGCTTTCCCTCGAGCCTGTCCCACGAGGCTTTCCCACAGGGCTCTCCCACGTGCCACCGTGGTGTGAAGTCGATCCTCGGCATGAAAGTCGAAACAGTGCAGGGAAAACAGGATCCTCTGGAATGGACGGAGACATCTGGGGGCTCTTGGAATGGTGGCATGACCCATGAGTTCCTCTCGCCTTTCCTGTGCAGCGCGCCTCCTCTTGAGATGCGTCGGAAACGTCGGGAATTCTTTCCCGAGGGAAGCAGGGAAGGATCCCTCATCTCGAGCTTGGAGGCGGAAACGGAGCTCCTCTGGAGGAGGCCGGACCCTCGTGCTTCCTCTGGAGTGGAGACGGGTATATCGGGGAACCTCCTGAGTTGTAGCAAGGGTGTGTAGCACCCTTTGGAAGTTGCAGAGTTTTAGGTGTGATTACTCTCGAGACGCCGCAGAGAAAATGGCCTCATCTCGACTGGAGTAGAGAACCTCCTGGATTTTCCCGAGTTGCGGCAGGTGCTCTCGACATACGACCGTGACCTCAGGGACAGTGTAGCAGATGTGTCACGCTTCCCGTCGCGGGGATCAAGGGATCTGTGGCTTTCCCACGAGGCTTTCCCACAGGGCTGTCCCACGTGCCACCATGGTGTGAGTGGATCCTCGGCGTGAAAGTCGAGGCATTGCGGGGAAAACAGGTTCCTCTGAAATGGACTGAGATATCTGGGGGACTCTTGGAATGGTGGCACGACCCTGGAGTTCCTCTCGCCTTTCCTATTGAGAGCCCTTGCTCTTGAGAGGCCATGGGAAAGCTGAAAAATCTTTCCTGGACTAAGCAGGATAGGATCCCTCATTTCGAGCTACCAGGCGGAAACGGGGTTCCTCTGGATGTGGGCGGGACCCTCGTGCTTCCTATCAAGGGGAGACGGGTATGTCGGGGGAACTTCTTGAGTTGCAGCAAGGACCCTTTTGAATTTCCAGAGTTTAGGTGTGATGAGCCTCCAGACGCCTCAGAGGAAATGGGCCTCATCTTGCCTGGAGCGGAGAACCTCCTGGATTTTCCTAGAGTTGGGCAGGGTCTCTCGAGTTACGACGGGGACCTCAGGGACCCGCTCTGGTGGCCTCAGGAAAGGCCAGTGCCCATGGGAGTTGCAAGGGGGCCTTCGGGATTCCTCTCCCCTCGATGTCGGGGCCTAAGACCTTGTGTATAGTCGGGGCTGAAACCTGAGGATTCCTCTCCAGTGCTGACATGGATCTTGGGGTACTTGTGGAGTCTCTCCTGGGGAGTCAGTGCTCATCTCGTGTGGGTGCATGCACGTGAGCTTTCCTCACGAACTGTAGCAGCAGTGTCACACTTCCCGTCGCGGGGATCAAGGGATCTGTGGCTTTCCCTCGAGGCTTTCCGACGAGGCTTTCCCACAGGGCTGTCCCACGTGGGACATGCCATGGTGGAGTGAGTGGATCCTCGGCGTGAAAGTAGAGGCACTGCAGGGAAAACAAGATCCTCTGGAATGGACTGAGACATCTGGGGGTCCCTTGGAATTGTGGCAAGACACTGGGGTTTCTCTCGCCTTTCCTGTTGAGAGCGCCTCTTCTTGAGATGCGACGGGAAAGCCGGGAATACTTTTCCAGACGAAGCAGGAAAAGAATCAATAATCTCAAGCTACGAGGTGGAAACCAGGCTCCTCTGGATGTGGGCGGGACCCTCGTGCTTCCTCTCGAGTGGAGACTGGTATGTCGGGGAACTTCTTGAGTTGCAGCAAGCGTGTGAAGGACCCTTTGGAAGTTCCAGAGGTTAGGTGTGATTAGCCCTCGAGAAGCCTCATTGGAAATGGGCCTCATCTCGCCTGGAGGGGAGAACCTCCTGGATTTTCCTCGAGTTGCGGCAGGTGCTCTCGACTTAAGACGGGGACCTCAGGGACCCGCTCTGGTGGCCTCAGGAAAGGCCAGTCCCATGCGAGTTGCTTGGGGTCCTCTCAGGGATTCCTCTGCCGTCGATGCCGGGCCCTAAGACCTTGTGTGGAGTCGGTGCCGGAACCTGAGGATTCCTCTCCAGTGCTGATATGGATCCTGCGGTACTTCTGGAGTCTCCCCAGGGGAGTCAGTCCTCGTCTCGAGTGGGGAGCATGCATGTGAGCTTTCCTCCCGAGCTGTAGCAGCAGTGTCACTCTTCCCTTCGCGGTGGATCAAGGGATCTGTGGCTTTCCCTCGAGGCATTCCCACGAGGCTTTCCCACGAGGCTTTCCCACAGGGCTGTCCCACGTGCCACCGTGGTGGTGAGTCGATCCTCGTCTTGAAAGTGGAGGCAGTGTAGGGAAAAAAGTTTTCCCTGGAGTGGACTGAGACATCTGGGGGACTCTGGGAATGGTGGCACGACCCTGGAGTTCCTCTCGCCTTTCCTGTGGAGAGCGCCCCCTCTTGAGCTGCTATGGCAAGTCCGAGAATTCATTCCCGACCACGCAGGTAAAGGATCCCTCCTCTCGAGCTATGAGGCGGAAACGGGGCTCCTCTGGATGTGGGCGGGGCTCTCGTGCTTCCTCTCGAGTGCAGACGGGTATGTCGGGAAACTTCTTGAGTTGCAGCAAGGATGTGAAGGACCCTTTGGAAGTTCCAGAAGTTAGGTGTGATTAGCCTCGAGACGCCTCAGCGGAAATGGGCCTCATCTCGCCTGGACGGGAGAACGTCCGGGATTTTCTCGAGTTGTGGCCGCTGGTCTAGACTTACGACGGGGACCTCAGGGACCGCTCTGGTGGCCTCAGGAAAGGCCAGTCCCCATGCGAGTTACTCCGGGGCCTCTCGAGATTCCTGTCCCGTCGATGCTGGGGCCTAAGTCCTTGTGTGGAGTCGGTTGCGGAACCTGAGGAATCCTCTCCAGGGCTGGCATGGATCTAGGGGTATTTCTGGAGTCTCCCCAGGGGAGTCAGTCCACGTCTCGAGTGGGGGCATGCACGTGCGCTTTCCTCCCAGCTGCTAGCAGCAGCAGTGTCACGACTTCCCGTCGAGTGGATCAAGGATCTGGGTCTTTTCCTCGAGGCTTTGCCACAGGCGCTGTCCCACGTGCCACCGTGGTGTGAGTCGATCCTCGGCTTGAAAGCCGAGGCAGTGCAGGGAAAACAGGTTTCCCTGGAATGGACTGAGACATCTGGGGGACTCTGGGAATGGAGGCACGACCCTGGAGTTCCTCTCGCCTTTCCTGTGGAGAGCGCCTCCTCTTGAGATGCGACGGGAAACGCCGAGAATTCTTTCCCAACCACGCAGGGAAAGGATCCCTCCTCTCGAGATAGGAGCGGGAAACGGGGCTCCTCTGGATGTGGGCGGGACTCTCGTGCTTGCTCTCGAGCTGGAGACGGGTAATGTCGGGGAACTTCTTGAGTTGCAGCAAGGGTGTGAAGGACCTTTGGAAGTTCCAGAGTGTTAGGTGTGATTAGCCTCGAGACGGCTCAGCGGAAATGGGCCTCATCTCGCCTGGAAGGGAGAACCTCCTGGATTTTCTCGAGTTGTGGCAGGTGCTCTCGACTTACGACGGGGACCTCTGGGACCCGATCTGGTGGCCTCAGGAAAGGCCAGTTCCCATGCTAGTTGCATGGGGCCTCTCGGGATTCCTCTCCCGTCGATTCCGGGGCCTAAGACCTTGTGTAGAGTCGGTGCCGGAACGGGAGGATTCCACTCCAGTGCTGACATGGTTCCTGGGGTACTTTTGGAGTCTCCCTAAGGGAGTCAGTCCTCGTCTCGAGTTGGGGCATGCACGTGCGCTTTCCTCCCGAGCTGTAGCTGTAGTGTCACGCTTCCCTTCGCGTGGATGAAGGAATCTGTGGCTTTCCCTCGAGTCTTTCCCACGAGGCTTTCCCAAGAGGCTTTCCCAAAGGGCTGTCCAACGTGCCACCGTGGTGTGAGTCGATCCTTGGCTTGAAAGTCGAGGCAGTGCAAGGAAAACACGTTTTCCTGGAGTGGACTGAGACATCTGGGGGACTCTGGGAATGGTGGCACGACCCTGGAGTTCCTCTCGCCTTTCCTGTAGAGAGCGCCCCCTCTTGAGCTGCGATGGGAAGGCCAGGAATTCCTTCCCGAACACGCAGGGAAAGGAACCCTCCTCTCGAGCTAGGAGGCGGAAACGGGGCTCCTCTGGATGTGGGCAGAACTCTCGTGCTTCCTCTGGAGTCGAGACGGGTATGTCGGGGAACTTCTTGAGTTGCAGCAAGCGTGTGAAGGGCCCTTTGGAAGTTCCAGAGGTAAGGTGTGATTAGCCTCGAGACGCCTCAGCGGAAATGGGCCTCATCTCACCTGGACGGGAGAACCTCCTGGATTTTCTCGAGTTGCGGCAGGTGCTCTCGACTTATGACAGGGACTTCAGGAACCCACTCTGGTGGCCTCAGGAAAGACCAGTCCCCATGCGAGTTGCTCGGGGGACTCTCGGGATTCCTCTCCATCGATCCCGGGGCCTAAGTCCTTGTGTGGAGTCGGTTGCGGAACCTGAGGATTCCTCTCCAGGGCTGGCATGGATCTTGGGGTACTTCTGGAGTCTCCCCAGGGGAGTCAGTCCACGTCTCGAGTGGGGGCATGCACGTGCGCTTTCCTCCCCAGCTCTAGCAGCAGTGTCACGCTTCCCGTCGAGTGGATCAAGGGATCTGGGTCTTTTCCTCGAGGCTTTGCCACAGGGCTGTCCCACGTGCCACCGTGGTGTGAGTCGATCCTCGGCTTGAAAGCCGAGGCAGTGCAGGGAAAACAGGTTTCCCTGGAATGGACTGAGACATCTGGGGAACTCTGGGAATGGAGGCACGACCTTGGAGTTCCTCTCGCCTTTCCTGTGGAGAGCGCCTCCTCTTGAGATGAGACGGGAACGCCGAAAATTCTTTCCCAACTACGCAGGGAAAGGATCCCTCCTCTCGAGATAGGAGACGGAAACGGGGCTCCTCTGGATGTGGGCGGGACTCTCGTGCTTGCTCTCGAGTGGAGACGGGTATGTCGGGGAACTTCTTGAGTTGCAGTAAGGGTGTGAAGGACCTTTGGAAGTTCCAGAGGTTAGGTGTGATTAGCCTCGAGACGCCTCAGCGGAAATGGGCCTCATCTCGCCTGGAGGGGTGAACCTCCTGGATTTTCTCGAGTTGCGGCAGGTGCTCTCGACTTACGACGGGGACATCTGGGACCCGCTCTGCTGACCTCAGGAAAGGCCAATCCCCATGCTGGTTGCTCGGGAGCCTCTCGGGATTCCTCTCCCGTCGATGCCGGGGCCTAAGATCTTGTGTGGAGTGGGTGCCGGAACCTGAGGATTCCTCTGCAGTGCTGACATGGATCTTGGGGTACTTCTGGTGTCTCCCCAGGGGAGTCAGTCCTCGTCTCCAGTGGGGGGCATGCACGAGCGCTTTCCTCCCGAGCTGTAGCAGCAGTGTCGCGCTTCCATTCGCGTGGATCAAGTGATCAGGGGCTTTCCTTCGAGGCTTTCTCACGAGGCTTTCCCACGAGGCTTTCCCACGAGGCTTTCCCACAGGGCTGTGCCTCGTGCCACTGTGGTATGAGTCGATCCTTGGCTTGAAAGTCGAGGCAGTGCAGGGAAAACAGGTATCCCTGGAATGGACTGAGACATCTGGGGGACTCTGGGAATGTGGCACGACCCTGGAGTTCCTCTCGACTTTCCTGTGGAGAGCGCCTCCTCTTGAGATGAGACGGGAATGCTAGGAATTCTTTCAGGACCACGCAGGGAAAGGATCCCTCCTCTCGAGCTAGCAGGCGGAAACGGGGCCACTCTGGATATGGGCGGGACGCTCGGTTCCTCTTGAGTGGAGAAGAGTATGTCGGGGAACTTCTTGAGTTGCAGCTAGGTTGTGAAGGACCCTTTGGAAGTTCCAGAGTTTAAGTGTGATTACCCCTATTTGCCTCAGCGGAAATGGGCCTCATCTCGCCTGGAGGGGAGAACCTCCTGGATTTTCTCGAGTTGCGGCAGGTGCTTTCGACTTATGACGAGGGCCTCTGGGACCCGCTCTGGTGGCCTCAGGAAAGGTCAGTCCCCATGCGAGTTGCTCGGGGGCCTCTCGGGATTCCCCTCCCGTCGATGCTGGGGCCTAAGACCTTGTGTGGACTCAGTCCCAGAACCTGAGGATTCCTCTCCAGTGCCGACATGGATCTTGGGGTACTTCTGGTGTCTCCCCAGGGGAGTCAGTCCTCGTCTGCAGAGGGGGCATGCACGTGCGCTTTCCTCCCGGCTGTAGCAGCAGTGTCACGCTTCCCTTCGCTTGGATCAAAGGATCTGTGTCTTTCCCTCGAAGCTTTCCCACGAGGCTTTCCCACGAGGCTTTCACACAGGGCTGTCCCACGTGCCTCCGTGGTGTTAGTCGATCCTCGGCTTGAAAGTCGTGGCAGTGCAGGGAAAACAGGTTTCCCTGGAATGGACTGGGACATCTGGGGGACTCTGGGAATGGTGGCACGACCCTGGAGTTCCTCTCGCCTTTCCTGTGGAGAGCGCCTCCTCTTGAGATGCGACGGGAATGCCGGGAATTCTTTCCCGACCACGCAGGGAAAGGATCCCTCCTCTCAGGCTAGGAGGTGGAAACGGGGCTCCTCTGGATGTGGCGGTATTATCGTGCTTCCTCTCGAGTGGAGACGGGTATGTTGGGGATCTTCTTGAGTTGCAGCAAGGGTGTGAAGGACCTTTGTAATTTCCAGATGTTAGGTGTGATTAGCCTTGAGACCCCTCAACGGAAATGGGCCTCATCTCGCCCGGCGGGGAGAACCTCCTGGATTTTCTCGAGTTGCGTCAGGTGCTCTTGACTTATGACGGGGCCTCAGGGACCCGCTCTGGTGGCATCAGGATAGGCCAGACCCCATGCGAGTTGCTCGGGGGCCACTCGGGATCTCTCCCGTCGATGCCGGGGCCTGAGACCTTGTGTGGAGTCGGTGCCCGAACCTGAGGATTCTATCCAGTGCAGTCATGGATATTGTGGTACTTCTGGAGTCTCTCCAGGGGAGTCAGTCCGCGTCTCGAGT